>NW_005187431.1:3614557-3617671 GCF_000239375.1 Pundamilia nyererei
ATGACAGGGTATCCTTGTTGGTCTTCAGACAATAATTCTGACGGCTAAAGAACCAAATGGGACAGGCAAAAAAAAAAAAAAAGATGAGAGAGTCTGGCTGGCTCAGATGCTGGCAGTTCTCGCTGCAGTCTACCGGTAGCATCTCCTTTCAGGCCAGGATAGACGAATGTCACCAAGCAGTGACTAAGTTTGTGGTAATGCAATGTCCATCTTGGCCACAGTATTCATGATGGCAGAGCAACATGGTGGCTTCCACAAACTGGTGTTCATATATTTTTTATGGTTTAACTGGACTTTTATGAGAACACGTGAATTTGTTTGATGATGCAATTGCCTGCGAATGAAATGAGTCATATTTATGAGTACAAAATTCTTTTGTCTGTTACATAAATTCTAAAAAAAAAAAAAACCTTTTGTATTAAAAATGATTCAAAACTACAAAAATAGTCCAGATTTAGTTTTGCTTGGCTGTTTCTCTTCAGTATTCATCAGCACAGGCAGTGACATGGGGCAGCAGGGACAGAGCAGAAAGTAATAGACAGTAAAAGAGATGACTGAGAAAGGAAAATATATTTTGGGTTCCATTGTACAGTCCTGTAATGGAGGCTTGCCTTGTTTGACTGATAGGCACTTGTTGGTTGTTTGGCCCTTTGGCAATTTACCAAATTACACCTACTGCTGCTTCACTTGCCTTGGCCCTCAATATTCTTGCTAAAAATAACCCTTTGGTAGCAGTGTTCATGCACCCACACACACATAAAGCTCTGCTAAATGGTCTCCTACTTTTCTCCCAAGTGGCAGTACACTGCAGATGTTAGTGATTAGCTTTGTGATGATGATAACCTAAGTCTATTTTTCTGCTTTTCTTTTGCTCACTCTCCGCCTCCCTGTTTCCGTGTCGCTTCCCGTCATACACACAGTCACACATTAGGCAGGTCTAACCACACTGGTGTTGTTGCAATAGGTCACGTTATGTGTTAGAGTCCCTCTGGCCATGGTGTTCAGCTCACATTAGCTCTTCTCTACCAGAGGATGGGCTATTTACACATGTCGCCAGGCAATTAAGAGACTGTCTGACATTAGGGTTTCTGGAGAGAGCTGACAGCATTATCACATGTCAGGCAAGGGAAATGTGAAAGCACAAATTGTTGCAGTTGGACAAAGAAAAAAATGAGATATATTCAACATTGTCTTTGGAGGTTGATGACACATATTAGCAGTTTGGCTTTTGTCCAGTTGCAAAGTGAACAGATGAAGCATGTTCTGGTGGCCTGCAACATAGAGAAAAGACATTTGCTAAACCTATCCGACAGCATACCTAACCCAACTCATTCTTATTACTGTAAAAAAAATAAAAATAAATATATATATATATATAGTACTGTGCTATTTAGTATTCGAACTTCAGAGTATAATACTATACTTAATTACTTCTGTAAATCTTTATCTATAAAAACACAGTTTCTTTTGCTGAACAGAGTCTGAATCTCCTAGTACATGCACCATTAATTTAGATCTTCTTGAACGACTGAGTGACATCTTTTGACCCAATTCCTCTACTCCTTGCACTGCATAGTTGCAGCAATGCTGCTAGCCATTCTGAAGAGTGGCTGGCACATTTGACCAATAATGTCTTTTAACTTGACAAAGCTAAAGCCCATTAAGTCTCTTTAGCAATTATGATTGACTTAAGCTGGCAGCTACTTTTTGCCAGCATAAAAAGGGTTTGTTTGACAGCACCCATTGGACTGACCAATACTCAGAACAATGGGAAAGTCCAAGGTACACACAGTGAAGGTCTAAAAAGAATAAATAATTCTTTACCTTTAAAAGTTTCTTGGAGCCATTTCTAAACAACGTTTGATTCCAAGAGCTCCATCAGTTTAAATTATTATATGTAAATAAAAGTTATTTAGATGTGTCACCACTTTGCCACTTTACCATCACTTTATACTTTTGCGCTCACTGCCCAAATGAACTCATACTCACATCTATTATGATTCTTCTGAAACTAACCTGCTGCAGTTAGCTCAACAGTTTCTACCTCTGTGATGGGCTTGTTATTTGATAAGCAGTGCTGGATAAATGACTTCTACAAATTCTCTGCTAGTGTTTTACTAACTTAATTTGAACCAAAAACCAAGTCACACTGTTAACTGTTGGAACAGTCACCCATGCCCAATACTGGTTTAACTGTATCCCGTAACTCAGTAACAGAAGAGTTCTCCTTTGTTCCTGGACTTCTAAAAGGACAAGTTTCAGATTTAAAAAAATGAGCCATTCGTTCAGCCCATAATTGTGGTTATGGTTCCTGTAGTATTGAGCAGGCTGTTCAAAGCTGGCAGAGATATCTGAGCTTAATGTAGTTAAAATCAATAGCAAGTTCAACTTATGAATGAGACAGCTAGGAACTACTTTAGGGGTGGAAACTGTCATTACAGTAAGCAGTTATCGTTAGAAGGATTTGTTGCTGCCGCTATTTTGAAAGCCCGTGATTTACAACAGCCTGTTCATGGTTTAAATGACTGTAATTCTGGAATAAACAAGGACTTCAACATTAAAGCCCTTGTATCTGGAAAGAATTCATTCAATGGCAAAAAACACAATTTGATAGATCCCAGCAGAAATTTGAATAAATTTTTGCTAGCTTTGTATATTTTTTCTCCCTGATAGATTTGCCTTGCACAGCAAGTGTCAGGAGTAGTGTCATGGATGAGAGAAGGAGGACCCAAACGCTGGACTCACAGGCAGGTAGGTGAAGGTGGATGTTTATTGCCGATGGAGTGAACAAACAGTACAGAGGTAGGAAATGGCTGGCTGGCTGACTGAATGAATGAATGAACAAAGGACTGGCTGACTGGCTGGCTGGCTGGCTGACGAACTGAACATACAGACGACATTAACATCAATGACACGACAGTGAACGAGTAGAAACAGAGGGCTTAAATACACAGACTGATAAATGGATGATGATGATAATGAGAGACCGGTGAGTACACAGCTGAACATAATCTGGCTAATGACACAAGACGAGCTAACACAGGAAAAGCAGTGAGCACATGGAAGTGGCAAAATAAACTGAACATGAACAAAACTGGAAACACTGGGTCACCG
>NW_005187431.1:3617767-3623437 GCF_000239375.1 Pundamilia nyererei
TTAAAAACTGTATTTATTTACTGTCTCGGAGGCCACACCGAGACAGCACCGGTGGGCGGCCCCGTGGCCAAGACGAGACAGTTCAGATGGGCGGCGATGGGCAGGGCGGCGGCGGCGACGAAGCAGGTCCGCTGGGCGGCCGCGAGGAAGGAGGCGGCGGCCACTGAGCAGGTCCGGTGGGCGGCCGCGAGGAAGACGCCGGCGATGACGTCCAGAACATGGCTGGCGCGAGGACCAGGCGAAGCAGAAGCAGAGGCCGAGGCCGGACCAGTGGGCCTCATTACACCTTGTTCATATACACAATTGCCCTCTTGTCATGTGTTTAACAAGTAATCCATTTTTTCCGGAAAAACCAACTGTTTGTCTTGGCTACTCAACAGTTACCAGCATTACATGGCTGTCATGTGTCTTTGAGAGAGTGTGAGTGTGTGTGAGAGAGAGGGAGAGAGAGAGAAAGAGAGTCATAGAAAGAAAGCATGAAAGAGAAAACGCCACAGTACAAATTTGACGTTTCATTTGCTTTCAGTACCATTTTGATTACCCTGTCCCTCTCTTCTTCTTCTACACGCACACTTTCTTTTGCGCGCAAAAATACACACTCGCATGTCACCACGCATGACTGGCAGACCCCATGCCTGCTCCCCCGGGCACCGTGGTCCTTTTATTAGAAATGTATTCTATCAGTCCTTTTAATGTAAAAACGCAATAAAGTCATTTCACGCCATGTTGAGCAACTTTGCCACATTATTGTTAGGTCTCTGTGGCTTTCCATGGTGGGACACAAAGACCCACATCTTCGCACACACACACACACACACATGCACAAATACACTGATCAACCTCATGCACCACCTCTGTGACAGTTGGAGCAATAGAAATGAACAGATGAATAGCTTGGAAAATCACTGTGTACACGAGTGCAGCAGTGGCACCAGCAGTTAGGGAATAGGCTAAGCATCGTTGAGCCTCTGAAAGGTCTGTAGCATATGGATTTAGCTGGAATGTCACAACATACAGTGTGATGATAACGCACTGATTGGGTTCATAGTCAAACTGAGTATCGGTTTGCCTCTGCTGTCTACACTAAACAATGAAATCATCAAACAATCTTACTGGTGGGAAATACTCCTGCTGGAAAATAACTGCTTCGTTTAGCTTGCATGTCGTATGCTGTATCTGTTCTTTATCCAACCTTCCGCCCATTCAGCTGTGATCAAATATTGCTTCATCACTCTGTCATCCAATAAACCCCTTGCTGCTACTCTTGTCAAGACACATTCAGACATGACAGATGATAATCGGCAAACTCTATTTTTCTCTCTCAGACCTCCAGGATTGAGGCAACAGCCCACAAAACAACCAAACTTCTACTTCTATAAACTTTGCGCAGCGAGTACTCCAGGGAGAGGGCTAAAAAGACAGTGGTGAAAAGCTGATAAGTTATGCAATCAAACCAGTCAGGGGAATGCTCATTATTGTGTGTGGTTTTTTTTATGCTTGTTTGTTTAGTTTTTCCCATTCTTTCTCTCCTGTTTATCCCTCAATGGCAAACTACGTTGGCTCATCTGAGGACTGCATCTCTGGATAATATTGCACTCTTCTCTATTTGATATGCATCCCCATCTTGCTGGTTGAAAATTTTGCTTTTACAGTGTGCCAGGACTGACACGGCAACTTTTAAATGAGGGTTCAAATCACTGAGGCTTTATCCTTTCTTCCATTCATGTGGCTGCTTTGTCAAAAGCCAATTTTGTAGTGAGAAAGATTCGGTGGCAGGAATGAAAGGCAGTTTTGGATAGAGGTCTGGAAAATGCATAAAAAGAAATGTGAAGCTTATAACATAATTTGTTTACAGAGAACGATCAATTAGTGTCTTGAGAACTGATGGTTAATTTTTTTCTGCATGGCGCTATTTGGCTGACAAACCCATTACTGTTAATCAGCAGGAGCTCTTTGACCACTTTGGTACTAATTTGGGATAATAGCAGCCTCTTTGTTCTGTAAACAAACCTCTCTGCCTCCCTCAGAGGCAAGGTACTCCTCTGAATGATCCGCAGATCTTACTGTGTCTGCCCATCATTCTGCTGTCTCTAGAATCTAATTTTTTGATTATATGATTACCAGCACAACCGCGACGCAACAAGACGAGTTTTTTTATGGAACATCATGCAGATCAAGGAATGCAAATTAACATTTTTTTATTAGTATTATTGCTTAGAGAGCTTAAGTACATCTGCAACAATTTGCAAATCCTTCTGGCTTTTTACTGATGAGCATTTCAAACCTTTACTCATTTTTCAAGCAGAAATGCTGAATATTTCCACATTTTCAAGGGCTTTGAAACCAGGATTTGGTTTTATTTTGTATCATTGAATATTTCAGTTAATTAAAAATTATTTTGGTTGCATTGTTGCCATTCTTTATTTTCTTGTATTTTAAAGACAGATATAACCAACAGCATTAGTGTAAGTAATTACTGTAGCCTTGAATCAAACATTGCCTATGCCACTAAGTCGCAACATTCAAATGACAAGCAAATAAAATGAACTACATAAATGATCCTATTATAATGTAATGGATAACTTATGGGACTGTTGCAGGGGGAAAAATCACAGTATATGCTCAGCTGATTTTGTGTTATTCTTTTTTTATTCCTTTTTCACACATCTCCACTGACACTCTTTGTTGTACAGACTCTGCTCTCACAGTAAATCGACTGGCTTGGCAGTGAGACAACTGCTATAATTTTATTCAGGCACATTTTTTACAGCTTTCTAATTATTTAACAAGTTGTCAAGAAAACATCCAAATAATTGTTCTCCTTTCAAGTGAAAGGAAAAGCTTGAGTGCACTAATTTTAGAGACTAAAAAATTGTCTTTAACTTCCTGGTGAGGCCACAATTTGTACCTAAATTATAGGAAAAGCCATCATGTCTTCTTGAAAGCCAACAATACTTTTTGATGTCTATATACTTGACTGAGAGAAGCATCATGCAAGTACCCCAAAGAGACCCATTACAATTTGATCAAGGATTTTTGAAAAAACAAACAAACAAACAAACCCAAAAACCTCTGTTTATCTTGCTGCAGTGACCATATTTGTAACACTGGAAACTCAAAAAAAACCAAACACACACACAGAAATCTGTAGAGCAATTTCTTGGGTCGATCACCTTTTTTAAATCAGGTGGATAGGAGTTGTGGCTTGGACTTTATAAGCTGTTTTGTCTGGGTGGTTATAGTCAGTAACACAGATTGCCATCACCTCAGTAAATTTACCTGCTGCTTCACTGTCAAAAAAGTAAGCAACTGACAGGTGACAAGCTAATTCATTTCAATATTATTATCTGATTTGTTGATTTAAAGCTGTGTGTGTGTGTGTGTGTGTGTGTGTGTGTGTGTGTGCGTGTGTGCGTGCGTGCGTGCGTGCGTGCGTGCGTGATTGCCTCTTACTTGTCATGTTTGTTCAGACCACATTCTCTCTCCCACATAAATGGTTGAATCTGATTATGGTGCCCTGCCTGAAATGGACTCACAAACATTTCAACCTTAAAGGTTTTCAACCATCTGTCTGTCAGTGTCTCTGACTATCTGTGATTTTGAGTGTGATCATACACATACATTTTCAAGTAAATGATCTCAATCCAGCCCAGGTTGTACTGCAGTGAAGGCTTATCGCACAGGTGCCATTCACAATTTAAAGTTGCTCTTGTTTCCAACTTTTTACCCACCCGTACTTATGGAGAGCAGACAGCAGCCCCAGACCCTGACTGTGACTAGCAGGAGAGACCAGGTGTGACCTCTGTGTAGTGTCTTCTCTGGTCTGCATTCACAACAAAAAGGCAATGGTTAGAATGCTCTCTTTTTAATGTCGTGGGCAATCAGCACAAAATCTAAACGGGAAAGCAACAACAGAGTTAGCTAACTATGCTCCCATTTTGTTTCCTCTCCTCCCAATAAAGAAATCTCACATAAAAGTGCACTCAGTTCAACATAAAGACTGGAGAAATGACCCGCAACAAATGATGTATAAACAACAAAAATAATCGGGTCAGACTGTATTACTTTAACAGCCTGCGATATGATTTTTCCTCCCCATGACATTTGCGCATTCCTTACCTCGCAGGAATCCTCCATTATTCTGAGGATTACCCAGAATCCCTTGCCCTTTGTGAATATTGCAGGGTGACTTTTCCGACAGTAGGTAGCGGGACATTCCCGCCAATGTCCCATTTAGCGGGATTTAACTTCAACGCTATTTAACTATGTTACACACACCCCCCTTAAATCCTGCTAAATTGGGGCATGACAACAGAAAAACAGAAACTTCCAATGCATAAAACATAACAGTGTGACCGTGGGAGCACAATATAGTTCAAGTCAGTTAACCCCTTAGCAGTCCAATTAGTCCCCTAAACCATCCAATGTACCGTGGGCGGTACGTCCGACTGCTAACAGGTTAAAAAAACTTTCCATATGGAATAAGGCAAGCAAGAGAGCGGCCAATTCCCCTGCCAACCCAGATATGAAAGATGCCGTATACACCTCCCATGATGTGAACATTGCTCCACGCAGGTATTACCCAAAACGTTCTGAGTAACAGAACATTTGCAAAACGGCTAGTAATCTATCCTGAAAACATATTTCGCACAAATGAAAACAAGGAGTCAACTGTCGACACTGAATCATCAACCTGTTGTTCATTGATCTCACAAATGAGACGTGTTGGAGGTTTCACAGGTCTACCTGATCTAGTACAAAGAGGTGGTGGCTGTGTACGCACTACACGGTCCTCTGTACTCAGTCGTGTGTCAGTCACAAGATCAGGGGAAAGGACATGTGGAGCATCTCCCGCCAGAAGCTGCGAGGAGGCACTCCGGGACACAACAGATTCAATAGAGGGGGCAGGGGAGGGCAACCGGGAAACCAACGGGTCACACCCAGCAGGCGGGGCCACAGTCGATTCTGCCTCAGAGGTTGGGACGCTAAAAGCCGCACCAAGAGAACAACCAGGTTGACCAACCGCAGAGTCCCTGTCACTTGCTTGGTCCATCTGCATGAGCCAGCGAACCGTCTTCGTCTCACCATCCTGCACATCACCTGGAAGTTCTGGTTCACCTTGTCCACTATCCGCAACAGAGGGGCAGGTTGACACTGGTATGCACTCGTTTCCTGCAGGAATGAAGCTCACAGGAAGTAGTAGGTTTCGGTGAACAACTTTCTCCCTGAGAGTCACAGGGTCTCTGATGTGGTACACATTGATGTCCGGTTTCACAGACGCCACCTCAAAAACTGTGGATTCCCATTTGTCAGCGATCTTCCTCTTTCCTCTCTCACCACGATTAGCAAGCAAGACTCTGTCACCGACTGAGAGGGGCGCACCCTTAGCCTTGCGGTCATAATTCTTCGCCTGGCGAGCCTGGGCAATACGGCTGTTCTGCCTGGCAATGCGGGCAGCCTCAGACAGGTCACGCTTCAAATGGGCGACAAATTCACCGTGGTCAACAACGGCACCATCAGGGAGAACATGCTGGAAAACAACATCAACAGGCAGACGAGGAATTCTCCCAAATACGAGAAAAAAAGGTGCGAAACCTGTTGTTTCATGTTCAGTGCAATTGTAGCAGAACGTCAACATCTGAAGCATTTGCGGCCACCTGGCTTTGGATT
>NW_005187431.1:3644385-3662540 GCF_000239375.1 Pundamilia nyererei
TATATATATATATATATATTTAATTCAGAAAGCGTGATGACCCTAATTAATCCTTTCTTTTTGACAGCGCTCAACAAGTTTACCTTTCATCAAATAACTAAGCACGCACAAGCTGGTTTCCTTATTTCTCTGGAAGGAGGATATTCTGAGTTTGAAGGTCTAAAATGGGAATATGTCATAGATGCACATTAAATATCCTCGCTACACTAAGTACTGAAGGTCAGCCTTTGCACTGTACTTATATTGCATGCCAGTAGGTCACTTCTTAACTGAAATAACTTTAAAATACTTCTCCTAACAAGTAAATGTGTTTCAAGCAAATAGATTTCCTCTCTTGGAACAGAAGAATTACATTCATACAGAATATTTGTGGAAAACAGCATCCTGGATTTTACTGATATCTGGCATCACGTTGTATAACATATATTTTTCTAACGGTGTTAACTCTGTGAGGTTGGGTCAATTATAAAATCTTACCCTTTCATGACTGAGAAACAAATCAGACTTGCACATTGCTCTCCAGGTAATCATGCTTCATCGCGGTGAGTGTGATGTTGTCTGAATGGAAAGGCTATCAGGAGTTTTTCAGGAAAAGCTACACCGATGATTTCACTTCTCTTTTGATTCGTGGTATTTAGTTATACACAGATTAGCAGATTAGCGGTTTTTGTCACTGCTACCACTTTAGGAAGAAACCTTAAAAGCATCTCCAAGGCAAACTTGTTAAAAAAATAACTTTTAATAAGGCTGAGTATGACAAAAAAAACTGCTGATAGGAAAACAAACCATAGATTCAAAATCTTCCACAGAACACGGAAGGTTAACAGACTCCGGTACTGAAAAATGGAAACAACACTTTGGACATATAATCGGGGAACGATAACAAGCCACAGCTGAAACTAATAAGGAAAATATAAAACAAAACAAGACACATGACAAAAGTAGCTCACAAGACATTAAGTAACTCAGTGGGGAAACACTGAACACAGAAATGAAGACTTAACCACATTATAGAAGATGGCACTGAGGAAGCTGAAACCAAAAGATCACAAGTAAACTGCACTAAACACGAACAAAAAACCGATTATGAAAATAAAAAGAATCAAACATAGTGATAACTTAACTTATTTGTGGTGTTGGCACCTCTAAACCTTTCAGATTGACATATATCATATTTTCTTAATCTGTACAAAAAAAGCTCAAAAGCAAAAACAAACAAACGAGTGGGTCGATCTCCAGTTCCCTTAGTTTGCATACTGAAGTACCTTTGGGTAAGATATCAAACCCCAAGTTGCCCCCTGTGCATCCATCATTGTGGGTTTGTGTGTCTGTGTGTAGTAAGAAAGTGCTGCTCAAATTAAGCAGAAAAGTGCAATGTAAGTAGAGTCCATTTAAATAACTAACTCTGCTTTTTCCCCAGAGTGAAGTGCTGAACTCCTCCTTAAACATGCCTGACGTCCCCTGGTTTTCAAAATGCTGACTTTACACATGTCAAACTATTGACACAAAAATCAAAAAACAGTGGCTTGGCCAAGCAATCTCTTCAATAAAAAGTATCTGTAAATGATATAAACACATTATCAGTCATGACTACAAGCAGCAGTCTAAGCTGTAGAAAATATACCTCAGTAGTTTAGATGTAATTATGACAGGAAAAATAATAAACCAGCCTAGTATTGATATATATTGCCTCAAGTTTTTAATGCATAAAATTGAAACAGCACAACCACAGCCTGAAATATGTGATAAAACTCTACGTGAATACCTATGCTACGTGCAACACAATCTCCTGGTGAGTTCCTGTGAAGTTAACAACCTAAAGCCAGAGTTTCTATTAAGCTAACCACCCCTTCAAACAACAACAAAGATCTACTAAACGTGACTTGGAAATATGTAGTCATTAAGACTCACACATGAATATTCATACTGCACTTTTGCATAAATTACAGACATAAAAAGAATTATCCATGTACCAACCAAAACCAAAGCAAAGTTCACAGGCGTAACATCACAACAGAAGTTAGTAGCTAGCAGACATCATTACGTGACAAAAATACCAGTGAACAGTTCTAGCAGCCTTGCGGGACATCACCAAACAGGAACTCCAAGTAAACACATTACGACATGACGGTAAGGGGCACACTGAAACAATAACCGAGGCCATGAATTTGACTCTTTCATGGGCCGCTCTGTTCAAACAAGGCAACGGGCACTTAAATCTGTTGGCTATGTCTAGGCACTGAAGTTACAATATTGCATTTCTGAGACTTCAAATGCACTGCAGCTTAAGAAAACACCAGCAAATAGGAAAACACTGCAAAAGCACATAAAACACAATGCTGAAAAAGAACGAAATGAAAATAAAAATAGAATACACGCAGCAAAATAGGAAAGAAAAAAACACGTAAAAAATGGAACTGTTTTTGGGGACACAATAATATGACCCAACACCTGCAGAATTGACAATCTAACAATAAACAGCTGATAGCAAATGTGTATTTATAGTTATTAAAACACATATTAACTTGCATATTTTTCTTCCTCACAACACTGATGGACCCTTTGCTTCCTGTAAGCATGTTTCAGTGCACTATTTCACATGTTTTGGTTACTTACGTTGTGTTTTATCCAACTTCTATTGTGTTTGTGTGCTTTTGCAGCATTTTTCTATTTGCTGGCAATTTCTTAAGTTGCAATCCATTTTGACCTCTTGGGGCCACCGTACCCAAATCTCCATTTTGACTAAAGTTCACGAATGTTATGCAATATTTATGGAATTACATGTGTGTCAGAAGGGCAGCGCAAGATAAAACATAATCACAAGCAAATCATTTCACATATTACTACTACCATACTACTGCTGTAGCTAACATGCTAAGTTAGTATTCAACATAATATTAGCTAATGTTACTTAGGGGTATTGTGGAGGTAAGCATCAACGACACAGAGCTCTCAGTTCACACTCCTTCTTTATTCATCTCCAACATCAACTGCGCATAGTGCGCCACAGAACACAGGAACACACTTCCTATACACTGGGTGTGAGTGGAGCCCTCTAGTGGTCCACCACACATGCGTTGATTTTGGGTCGCTCCTGGGGGAAAAAAGAGAATCCATCAGCCCGGTGGCAGGTGGGCGGCTGCGGCGAGGGGCCTGGGCCGAGACCACCTGATCCTCTTGCATAACATGTGCAGGCTTAAGGCTTAAGTCTGTCAACAGAGACAACCTCCTGCCGACCGCCAAAGTCCAAAATGAAATGTTTGTTGCCTGGTTTAAGAACCCTGTATGGCCCGTCATATGGTGGACGCAGCGGAGTCCTATGGGCATCGTGCCTGACGAAAACGAAACGAGCAGAGTCCAACAAACTCGGAACAAAAGTGTCAGGCAGGCAGTGGTGCACAGGACCAGGAACAGGAAGTGAGTTACTTGGGAGGCGAAAAGGCAACAAAGAGGAATCGAAACATGGGGGAGGGCTCTCAGGTAAGAATTCCCCGGGGACCCGGAGAGGCTGGCCGAGGACCAGTTCAGCCGGGGAAACCCCAAGGTCTTCTTCTACGCAATCCCAGCACCCTGTACCCAGTACCCTGTCCAAGGTAATGTCAGCAGGGGGACCGCAACGTGAAACCCACGTTGACAAAAATGCCCTGGCCACCATCACCGCTGTTGTGGACGCCAGGGGTACCGCCTCCGGCCACCTGGTCGTGTGGTCCACCACAGTCAAAAGGTGCGTGAAACCCTTTGACTGCGGCAAGGGACCAACCAGGTCCACATGAACGTGATCGAAACGCCTACCCGGGACACGGAAAGGTTCGAGGGGTGCCTGTGTGTGCCGGTGGATTTTCGAGCGTTGGCATGGGATACAAACCGCCACCCATTCTTTCACCGTCTTGCGAAGGCCCGGCCAAACAAACCTGGCACTGACCAGCTTGACCGAGACCCGGACGCCAGGATGAGAGAGGTCATGCACCGAGTCAAAAACACGACGACGCCACGAAAGGGGAACCACCGGGCGGGGGCGGCCGGTGGAAATGTCCCAAAGAAGGCGCGGACCGCCGTGCCACACCGAGGTGTCCTCCAGCACGAGGCCCGTTTTTGTAGACTGAAGGGCAAGGACGTCCGGGTCAGCATGTTGCTCGGCGGCCATGGCAGCACAGTCGACGCCGACATACACCGGAGAAACCAACACACATGAAAGACAGTCAGCGACGTGATTGGACTTACCAGCCACATGCTGAATGTCTGTGGTAAACTCAGAAATGGCCGCCAACTGGCGCTGCTGGCGTGCGCTCCATGGGTCAGAGACCTTGTACATCGCAAACGTCAAAGGTTTGTGGTCAACGTACGCAGCAAAGTTGCGACCCTCGAGGAAAAAACGAAAATGCCGTGTTGCGAGGTGCAGGGCCAGCAACTCCCTGTCAAAAACACTGTACTTGCATTCAGCATCCCGGAGTGTACGACTGAAAAAGGCGAGCGGTTGCCAGAGACCTGAAACCCGCTGTTCCAACACTCCGCCCACTGCCACGTCCGAGGCGTCGGTGGTCAACGCGATCTCCGCCGACGGAAGTGGGTGGGCCAGCAGGGCGGCATCAGCCAGCGCAGACTGGGCTGCGGAAAACGCATGGACGCGTTCTGGCAGCCAGTCAACTGGATCTTTGGCTGTTTTACCTTTTAAGACAGCATAGAGTGGCTGTAGCAGGTGGGCAGCTCTGGGGAGAAAGCGGTTGTAAAAATGTATCATCCCCAAGAACTCCTGCAACGCTTTAACCGACGTGGGACGCGGAAAAGCCAAAACGGCCTGGACTCTGTTGGGCAACGGAACCACACCTTCAGCGGAAATGCAGTGCCCGAGGAAATCCAGAACAGGCAACCCAAACTGGCACTTGGAAGGGTTGATGATCAGGCCGTGCGCTGCCAAACGCTGGAAAACCTGGCGCAGATGGGACTCGTGCTGGCTCGCTGAGCAGCTGGCCACCAATATATCGTCCAGATAAGCCAAAACGAACGGCAGCCCACGCAAAACGGAGTCCATCAGCCAGTGAAATGTCTGGGCGGCACCTTTCAGGCCAAACGGCATGCGCAAAAACTCGAACAAGCCGAAGGGGGTAATGACAGCGGTTTTAGGAACGTCTTCGGCGTGCACGGGAACTTGGTGATACCCCCGCACCAAGTAAATTTTAGAAAAAAATCGATGTTGGCAGAAAAATCCTGAATGTGGGGGATGGGGTAACGGACATTCTCCGTGGCATTATTTAAACGGCGGAAATCTCCGCATGGCCGCCACCGACTGTCCGATTTGGGCACCATGTGAAGCGGAGAGGCCCATGCACTGTTCGAACGCTGCACAATGCCAAGGCGCTCCATGGCTGCAAACTCTTCCTGAGCGACGGACAGTTTCGCGGGGTCGAGGCGGCGCGCGCGTGCGAACACCGGGGGCCTGACCGTGGAAATATAATGCTCAACCCCATGCTTCGTTACCGTGCTAGAGAAATTAGGGACAGACAGCGACGGAAACTCTAAAAGCAAATGCTGAAAAGCATCCCCGGAGGTCACTACATTAGCCAAATCAGTAATCAGTATTTTATTAGAATTTGAATGATTTTTATTAGAATGAAAATGGCAAATGCCAAAGTATCTTTCCTGATAAGGCTTAGTTATCCAAACACATCATCAAATTTAATGTGTACCACCTGTGATCATGGGCAAAGTAATGTCTTTGAGAACATTATTTTTGAAATAGCTCTTTTCTTAAAGGATCAGTTTATTTTGACATACTGGTATTTTTCACCAAGCTTTTCTTTATATGAGAAAGAAATATAGGAATCAGGAAGCATCACAGTCAGTGCAGCCACCTGCCTCCACGCCCGGAAAAATTTATGGCTAGTCAAACCTGGGCAATGGGGGGGCACTTAAAGGTAAAGTGTGAGCACAGGCTAACAGCTGCACACATATTTATCCAGCAGCAGCAATTTACGAGGAAGAAGGCCTGTCGCCAGATGTGACTTGATGGGTTGTGGTTTCAGGTGGGGAAGGGGCAGGGGGAGGATAAATGGTAGCAGAAATAGCAGCGGTCAGACTACGGCTGTATATGAACGTGAATAAGAAGTGGATTATGCATGAAGTGTTAAGAAAGAACTGCCCTTTTTTTTCCACAGTCTTTATCTTTTTGTCTTTCTCTGACTTGCCAAGGCTTACACACAGTACTGAAATGCACATGGGCCGTTTCACTGAAGGGTCAGACTGAGAGGAAGACAAAAGAAGGGAGGGGATGGTGGTGGGGTGGGCAAGCAGTAAAAAATCGTGATAATGAATCCATGCAACAGAATGATAAATGATCGCAATGAAATCAGAACTGGTTTTAATGACAGCATAATGAAGACGGGTGAAATTGAGGGTGCGAGGAAAGAACATGAAAGTCAAAGCAGAGAAGAAAGTGCCAAATGTAATGAAAGTGGCAGAAGGGAAAATCTATACAAGACAGAGCAAGGGAGAGATGGAATGTTAGTCCTCTCTGCTGCAATAAGCCTCCAGCAGCGAGGGTAAGAGGCAGAGAGGCCGGGATTCCTGACAGAGCCTTATCTCATCTTCAGCCTGGAATAAAACCCATTTTCCAGCCCTGAGACAATAAAGCACAAGGTTACCAAACCTCACACCCATGACACCCCTATTTAGAGAGAGGCCTCGGCCCAACATAAAAATGCATAACGCCACCACGGCACTGAGAGATAGTGGATGGCACAAGGGGCCAGTTTCGTTTTGTCTGTGTATGCATATGTGCTTTACGATTATACAACCAATGGTTGTTAAACTTTAATGGGTAGTGCACCTGAACAATTGGAGCATAGATGCTTCCTGCAACCTTTTCTTTTTGATTGGGGTTAATATAATTGCAATTTTAATAACCTTGAAGAATAGGATTGAAATAGTGTGAACTCTAGGGTTGTATGAGTGTTCCTGCATGCATTTAAACAATGGAATGGATTGACACAACTGCCTCGCGCATGTTTGTCTGTTTTCTTTGGGATTCCTCTCCCCTACACTTTCATATGGATGCGACAAGTTGCCCCGCATCATCTCTAAGTGGATTGAGTTGCGTGATAGGCATATCAGGCAAAAATGCCAGACAAATCGTATCATGCGATTCGTCTGTCATAATGGAGGACAAGTGTTTACTGTCTGTCCACCCACCATCTATCCATCTGTCCATCCATCCACCCATCTGAGAGCACTGCCTTTCTCCCTAAGCGTCACCTGAGGAGAAATAGAAACGAAGATGATAAGAAGATGGAGAGAGAGCAAGGACAAGCATGAGAAGGATGAGGGGAAAAGACAAGAAGCCTTGGTGGATTGCTTGGAGCTAGGAAATGCCCACGTCTTCAAGTTTCTTGTCTCATTTGCTCACAAAAGGAAGGCAGAAAAGTGAAATGTCTGCTGTGACAGAGAAATACACTCTGGCAAAGGGAGATGCAAACACAGGGTGGCTTAGGCTAACATTTGCCTAAAGCTAACGCCTGCTTGACTTAACTATTTTTAATATCTCTTTGTCTTTGTTTGCACAGACACACACGCGCATGCATAAAAAAGGCTTTACCCCAACACTTATGAATAATATAAAAACAAACCACCATGTAGAACAAAATAAGCATGTTTTATATGCTAATTAGGCAAATTAATCCAATGCACGTTTGGCATCACGGGGCAGTTGGGGCAGTTCACAAAGCATTAACAGCAATGTCAAGCTAATTGCAAGCGTGTAGCAAATTTATGCTCATTTGGCTCAGATATGACCACAGCTACCTCCCCTGCATGGCCTTACCTTTTTCATCAGAGGGAGACATGCAAAACTGGCCCAGGACCAGCCACTATCCATTTGAGGGAAAGTCTTCTCTGCCTTGCTCATTTAAATGAAATAGCTGTACCGTGCCAGGCGTTGGCATTCACCAACTCTTTTAATTGCCTGAAACACTATAAAGCAGGAAAAAAGAGCTATTTGTCTGGAAAGTACACTTATCTAATCTCTCTTGAACTATTTCGCTTAGAAATACAGCTCTGGGGAAGTCAAGACAATTAGCACCTTTTAGAACATATTAGGATAGATCTTGGGCAAATTTCCAAAGGCATTTGGGGATGATGTGATCATTTGAGGATTTTAGGTTGGAACTTGGCACTACTGTTAAATTTAGTGAAATCTTTCACTACTATCCTTTCATTCAAGGTCCTTAATTTTTTTTCCAGTCTGAATATCATTACATAGATATTGTAAAGGCCATGTAGTGGCTATTAAAGCTAAATTCATTCAAAGTAATGGACAAACCAATATGCACACATACTGGACTTATACAGTTAGCCAATAGCACTATACTTTTACGGTAATACTGACTGTTAGGTGGCCAGGCAATGTTTTGCCTGGCCATGTTTCTGTTACTAGCATTTTGCATATGTATATATATAATATATATAACCACTATAATGTGGTTAAGTACAGAAGTTATCCAGATGCAATGTTTAGCTCTTACAAGATCACAAACAATATCACATACTTGTTATGCAAGATTTGTAAGGTTGGGTCATATGGTTAAGCATGCAAGGTGGGCAGCATTCCATTACTTTGGAGTAATTACTTTGGGACGAAAACCATATGAAACCACACAGAAAAATAATTGCGAAAGTGCTTCGGAACTTGCTAAATTTTAGATGAGGTAATATTGCAAATCTAGTGAAAATTTTCTTATCGCATCCCATCTTTACATGTATATACTGTATATATATATATATATAATGTTCTTCCTCTACACCCCTGCTTTTAGTAAAAAGCGCTTGTGTTCAATTAGAGTAGTAAAGTCATATAAGAACCAGTCCTGGTGCAACAATTTCAAGCCAAATTCTGTCTTAAAAGAACATGTCTGCAATTAAAAAAAATAGTTGCTTAAACGGCCTGTCACCGAAAAACACAGCACATTATGAAACTGTGGAGTATAAATGAGGTCCTAAACTATTTAGCAGCTGAAAAACCTTTTACTTTTAAAACAAAATCAAGCTTGTGGACACTGAGCAGCTTCAGTGTTTGAGATTTTTATCTTTATTCATATTATTTTTTATTTGTAAGTTGTAAATCAGTATAGTCATTTTGCCCTGACTTTTTTGGAAATGGGGACACAGAGCTGTCGACACTTTTGTTCATTTGATGTGAATACAAATTAAATGTTTTTGTTTATAATTGCATAAAAGCCATCAACAAAATCTTATAATCCACCTTTCTTTCACAGTCGACAAGAAAACAGCGTCACAGGCCAATCTCCACAATATTACAACTTCCATTAAGATTGTCTGCTATTATTGCAGAAGGCATTTTCTTGTAATTGCCGACAAAACAGCACTTGAATGCATGATAGACTTCCGTTCCCATCATCTGTATTCTGAAGTAGGAGATTACAAAGCGTACTTGAAGGCAACACCACCACAAGGCAATTTGCAGTGTGAAAAATAGCTATACTCAGCTAGCATTATTTGACAATGATGAAATGTGAGCTCTACATTTTCCTTCAGGTGCTTGAGACAGAAAACTGTAAAAGTGTGATGGAGGCTTAACTCCTTGGCCAGCATTAGGGAGTAAGCTCAGCAACTTGGTGTTTTTCTTTGGTAGTGCACATGAGTAAGTGTGTGTGTTTGTGTGTGTATGTGTGTGTGTGCACAGAAGCCCTTTATCAGATGCTGGCAGAGTGCACCACAGGAGGATCGATAGAGCTTTGGCCTGAAACAGGGAGACAGTACCTGGATCTCGGCCGGCCTCCACCTTTCCTCTCATTGATCTTCATTACCGCAACAGACTGGAGCTCGAGCAAGAAGGAGATGGACGCAGTGCCCAGTACACACAGCAGCATATACCATATACACTCTCAGAAATGTATGCATACACTCGTGCCTATACAGACATTAACCTTACAGGGGCAGTAACTTTTCCATAACTTTCCCATGCAAGTTAAAACTAAATAACATAGTAAATGAAAGTAAACTAGGCAACGTCCAACATCAAAACTCCAAATATTGTATATCTATATTTTAAGTGTTTAGATTGTGTTATGTAATTATGTTTTTTATCAATTGTGGCTAAAAATAGACAAATAATAAAATAAACAGATCTTCAGCTGATTTTTCAAACTTTATGCTTTGCATAGAAATATAAATAAGCCACAAAAAGGGAGAAATAGCAACAGACTAAGAAGAAGAGTAGGGCAAACTCTGTCTGAAGTGTGATAGTAAGTTCCCCTTGAGTTATGTTTGCTGAAAATAGTTAATCAAGGTCAACTTTGAAAGCTGGGTGATTCTGAAGGCTTGTTCTTCAGAATGGGGTGCTTCTATTGTCTACTTTAGATCAAGTCACTTTTATTTTTATAGCCCATTATCAGCTACAGAGGGCTTCACAAACACAGGGACACACACTCTTTATTTTCATCACTATTTACATTGTAGATTCTCACTGAAGGCATCAAAACTATGAATGAACACATATGGAATTATCCAGTAAACAAAAAAGGGTGCAATAACTCAAAACATGTTATATATTTTAGATTATTCAAAATAGCCATTCTTTGCTTTGATTACTGCTTTGCTCACTCTTGGCATTCTCTCAATTACCTTCATGAGGTCTTAACCTGAAATGGTTTTCCAACAGTCTTGAAGGAGTTCCCAGAGATGCTGAGCAGTTATTGGCTCTTTTGCCTTCACTCTGAGGTCCATTTCATCCCAAACCATCTCCACTGGGTTTAGCTCAGGTGACTGTGGAGGCCAGGCCATCTGGCGCAGCACCCCATCACTCTCCTTCTTGGTCAAATAGCCCCAACACAGCCTGGAGGTGTGTTTGGGGTCATTGTCCTGTTAAAAAATAAATGATGGTTCAACTGAATGCAAACCAGATGGGATGACTTGTCGCTGCAGGATGCTGTGGTAGCCATGCTGGTTCAGTGTGCCTTCAGTTTTGAATAAATCCCCAACAGCGTCCCAGCAAAGCACCTCTGCACCATCACACCTCCTGCACCATGCTTCACGGTGGGAACCATGCATGTAGAGACCACAATCAGAATCAGAATACTTTATTAATCCCAAAGGAAATTATAGGTTACAGCAGGCAGCTGTGGTGCATGCGCACTTACAAAGGAACCTTCTGACCAAACTTTACACAAACATCACATTGAGAAGACATGTCAGTGTCATGATCCGGCTGTGTGGTAGGCAGGAGTTGGACCCAAACGCAAACTCACGGGGACAGAACTTGAACTCAAAAGCACAGCTTTATTGCTGGAAAACAGATCACAAACAATACAAAGCTAAACTGTGAAAAGCTAATTATAATGTATACCAGGAGACACGGGGAGAATCACACACAGCATGAGTGAGATCGCGACACTGACACAGAGAAACACAGGGCTTTAAATACACTGGGAAATAACAAGGGGAATGAGACATAGAAGGGGAGCACAGCTGGGAGAAATCGGACATAACGAGACCCAAGGGAAGCGAAACTCAATACATTCACGTAGGACACAAACCTTCAAAGTAAAACATGTAACATAGACTTGACTAGGGGAGACAAAGCAACTAAGAAACACAGAGAACAATAACAGGGAGACACAGAGGGCGGCTAACTAAATACTCAGAAAACTAAAGAGAATACAAGAAAGCCAAACTAAGACACTAGACTAAAAAATAAACTGGGGCAACAAAGAGAACTAAGATCGTAATACAAAAACTCAGAGACACAAGAAACTCAAAACACTGGGTCACCGACCCAGGACCGTGACAGTCAGAGAGGTAGGCTGATAGGAAAAAACAACAAAAATACATAACATGAGGTGAGAGGAGGAGAAAAAACTCCACTCAGATTGAGCTCCTAATTGGAGAACAGTTTGAGAACAGAAAAAACACCCCAGCACAAAAAGCACATGACTGTCAAGACACCATAGAAACACAAGACAGGCAACAGGGGTGGGTAAGGGTAAGAGAGAGCCGGTGTAGACAGCGCATCCAGTCCTGCAGCATGTCTGCGCTGGTCCAGTCGACCCGCCATCTGCCCCGGGAGGGAACAAGCATCAAAGGCGTTTGGAAAGGGAGGGAGGATGAGTGTGTATCAGTGTATGTGTATGCGTGTGTGTGTCCTGAGTTAGCTGATAGAGTGTCCTTCACCCTGCCAGGCTAAGTAAACAGTCTTCCAGCCGACCCAGGTGGCCTTGTGTAGTGGAGGAACAGTCTAAACACAGTCTGTTATCAGGGTGAATTTGTTTTGTTCATATTCAGCCTTGAGACCACAGCTGGCGCCCAAATGGTAGCCGCATGAAATGATGGTGGTTTTTTCTTTAGTCCGAACAACTCATGTGAATTTCAAAGCTGTTCTAGCAGTCCGACACTGGTCTCTCAGTCTTCCGTTGGAGAGCTGTGAGTTTCTCCGAGATGTTATCCAATTTTCGCTCACAGGTCTTAGTCTGAGTGTTCACGGCAGCCTCAAGGTTCTCCAAGATCTTATCCGTGCTGCGTTCAATGAGCCCATTTTGAGAAGTCACAACCTGTCCCATCGCTTCAATCACAGCGGGCAGCCTTGTGGGGTTTTGAACAGCCTATTCCGCTTTCTTTAACCTCTGGGGGGTCCTAGAAAAATGCATACACTATTGGGCTTAGAGCCACAAATCGACCATGCCATGAAAAGTGACATAAAATATCTATATATTAATATTTTTTTCCACTTTAAATTAGCCAATCTTTTAGACCTACTTCTCCTTGAAATATTCATATCAAGTTTTAATTACATTTCGCGGATTTTAACCCGTTATATCCCAGTTTCGTCACATGGCCGCACTGTTTTTTTAGCCCCAAAAAACAAAGAAATCAAATATTTCCCAAAAGATACAATTCCAAGGCCCGGACTCCCGAGTACCACCAACATTCGGAAGATGGCCCATTATTTGGTTGTAAT
The DNA here is from genome assembly GCF_000239375.1 of Pundamilia nyererei. Classification (NCBI taxonomy): domain Eukaryota; kingdom Metazoa; phylum Chordata; class Actinopteri; order Cichliformes; family Cichlidae; genus Pundamilia; species Pundamilia nyererei. The sequence continues at coordinate 3,657,347 of NW_005187431.1, forward strand.
GACCGTGGAATGGGAAATAGCGTTTATAATGGGTTTCAATGGGGCACAAATCGACCACTAGGACCAATAGTGTAAGTTTATCTGTAGCTCAGCCACTGAAGCTAATTTAAGGGAGTCAGACTGGAATTTTGAAATATATGTAACCAGACTTTTTTTTGGAAAAGTTGGCTATATTCCATTCAACACAGTGCAAATGGCGTGTATACGAACAATGAAAAATGGCACAAATCGACCCAAGACCACCCAGAGGTTAATCTTCGATAAGCCAGGGCCAAGCCAGCTCCGATCAGCAAGAACCCTGTTATCATGGTTCCGAAAAGGTAGATATCTTCAATGTCCTCAATCGACAGTCTCGCCAGTTATGCCTCCAGTTATGCCACCCGTTCATGGTGTATCCGGCAGGGAACGTCCCTCCAGGACACTCAGGCTCCCCCGAGCCCAGGCTTCTCGTTGAGAAGAGGGTGTCAATTCCATTCAGGGACCAGTTGATCAAATCCATAATTCCTCTTTTAGGTTTTAGAGAACAGACTGTGAGAGAGTGTTCCAGGGCAAGAGTAGAAAATAGACGAGACTAGACAAGGACACAAGAAGCTAAGCAGGGAAGATAAGGGAAAGGGAGATGAGAGAAGTGCGACTGCCTTCGTCAAGAGCCAAAATTACTCCGGGTGGAACCAAAGAACTCAGATTTGAGCTCATCAGACCAAAGCACAGTTTTCCACTGGTCTAATGTCCATTCCTTGTTTTTTCTTAGCCCAAAAAATCTCTTCTGCTTGTTGCTTTTCCTTACTTGTGGTCTCTGATTCACACATGCTCCTCTGAACAGTTGATGTAGAGACGTGTCTGCTACTAGAGCTCTGTGTGGCATTTATCTGCACTCTAATCCAAGGCGCTGTTAACTTTTGATTTCTGAGCCTGGTGACTCGGATGAATTTATCCTCAGCAGTAGAGGTGACTCTTGGTCTTCCTTTCCTCATGTGAGCCAGTTTTTGTGACTGCACTTGTGGGCACATTCAAAGTTATAGCAATTTTCCAGACAGACTGACCTTCACTTCTTAAATTAATGGTGGACTGTCATTTCTCTTTACTTAGCTGATTGGTTCTTGCCGTAATATGAAGTCTAACAGTTGTCAAATAGGGATGTCAGCTGTATACCAACCTCACTTCTGCACAAAACAACTGATGGTCCCAACCCCATTAAGAAGGCAAGAAATTCCACAAATGAACCCTGACAAGGCACATCTGTGAAGTGAAAACCATTTCAGGTGACTACATCATGAAGCTCATTGAGAGAAGGCCAAGGGTTTGCAGCGCAGCCAACAAAGCAAAGAGTGGCTACTTTCAGGACTCTAAACTATAAGACATGTCAAAGTTATTTATCATTTTTTTCTTTGCTACACAATTCCATATATCATGCTTCATATATCTGATGTCTTCAGTATGTCTCTAAAATGTAGAAAGTAGTAAAATAAAGAAATACCATTAAATAAGAAGGTGTGTCCAAACCTTTGATTGATTGTATATAACTGACAAGCAAAAAAAAAAATAATAATTTGATACGTGCAAAAAACATACCCCTTGTGTCAGGTTTATATTATTGGATTGTCATTTATGCTTAGAAATATTTATTCATATATGCTTAGAGTTTTATAATCAATTGCATATTGATAGAGGTGTGATCCTTAGTAGTCTGCAAAGACTTTGTGTGCATTCCAGAGTGTTCTGGCATACACACTCAGATCCTAGGGTCATGGGAAGAGGTCGTATCTTTTCTTGCTGATATATGGTATAGCAAACACATCTACATCTGTCTTAGTCTAAGTGCCTTTTGTTTAGATGAACTGCTGGACCTCCAGACCAGCAGGTTTAGGGAAGTCGTTTATGGGGTCACATCTTGACCACACACACACACACACGGTACTCTTTGTTCACATGTGTACCTATGTTAATGAACCTATGCATATTCATGTAACCTCAATACAAGAGCAGTGTTACGAGGGAGCAGACGAGAGTGACTGGGGTCAGGCGAAGGAATGGCGCTTGTCATAGTTCTCTCCCTCGTGCACGATATCAAAGAGCTCTGCTTGGTGTTCGATGCTTTTGCTGTGTAGTTAAATTGTCTCGTTCCAGCAGTGGGCCTGTGCTAGACAGACCCATCACCTTGTATTTAACATGTGGGTAACATGACTGGGAGAGAGTGTGTGTGTGTGTGTCTGTGTGTGTTTGTGTGTGTGAGAGAGAGAGAGAGAGAGAGAGAGAGAGAGAGAGAGAGAGAGAGAGATAGGCAGGGAGATATGAACAAACAAAACTTGGGAATCATCAGAAACCCAATATGATAGTGATGAAGAAAACGCACATCTGCCCTGTATCTGCGTATATATAAATAATTCTGCTGAATCTACCAGCTAGTACATGCATTTACAACAGTACAACAGTTAAATGCAAGCTAAAAGAAATGTGACTTTAATAGTATATATACACAACTAGTATCACGGCAAATTGCTCCACCCTGTTCATCTGCATGAAATAGACATGCATGGAGAAATTGCAGTAAGCAGAGGGATTTTTAAAAAACAAAATTCAATCCAACATGAAAATAATCACAGGAATCTGTTAAACCGACAACTGCAATTTCTGCTTGCAGTACTGTAACTAGTTTAGAACTCTTCTTAGATTTCTAACTACCTAATTTCACGTAGTCTTACAAATAAACTTGCAGCAATAAACTCTGTGTCTAGTCAAGATGAAGGCATGAACAAGTTTTTCATAGCTGTGGAGGATAGGTTGTATTAAGACCATATTACTAAGATGAAAGAGGGCTGCATGTCTTTTAAATTAGAGTGGGATTTGAAGCTTAGTTCAGAGTCTAAAAGACTGAACTTCTGGTTTTATCCTGTCAGTTAACTTACGTAACTTGCGAATGAGCAGATTGAGTTTGGTTTTAGTGCCAAATAGGAAAAATTTCCATTTTGTCTTCATTAAGGTCTAAAAAATGCACTCATCCATTTGTTAAAGTCTGTTAAACACAAAGCCAGGGGAGCTCAGTACATCTTTGTCAAAAATCTGATCCAGGAATGCACTTCCCATAATGCAGCTCCTCACCTACACTCTATGTCACTGCCTTAGAAACTGGCTGAGAAATTTCTCTAGACGAGTAATAGGGCAGGTTACCTGGAGCCACAGATGCAGAAATATTGAACGGAATAAGGAGTAATCATTTATTTTTCAAATCTGAACCCACCAGTTAGAAATGTCAATGTCATATTTACAAGAACATGTGGACTCAATAGCAAGACCCAAAGAGAGCAATGCAAGCTTAACTCTTTTATTTACACAAGCAGTGTTGCAGACGGGATTCAGGTAAGTAATCTCTGATAAGTATTTTGCAGTACAATGGATGGAACAGTGGAGTGCCAGAGGACTTCCAGAAAAGAAAGAACAGGTTAAAGGTGTTCCCAGTGAATCAGAGGAATGAACTGTGCTCAGAGTATTTTTGGACTCAGTTCTTACGTGGTTCTCTTTTTTGAGTTGCAGGTGAGGAAAGCAGGTGGAGAGTGGGCAGGCAGGTGAGTACTGACAAGGACTTACATCTCTTGGTTTGCAGGCAAATCCAACTCAAGGCAGGGAGACTACGGGGGACTACCGCTACAAGGGTGAGGACAATCTGGGGAAAAAGAGCAAAGGTTTCAGCTGGGCTTTTATTCCAGAGGAGTGATGAAAAAAATGAGAAGCAGGGATGTGCATCTGGATGAGAAAGTTGGGCAGCCCCGCCCAATATTGGAACAGGAAGACAGAGCAGTGCCCACACTCCACCTGAGTGCAGGGGAGAAAAACAAATGAAAAGCTACTTAATACACACAAACTTAAGCTAATGTTTTTACAGGCAACATGGATTCGCAACAGTAAATATAGCTGTGCAATCACTATCATGTTTACCAAACTGTTTACAGTCAAGTGATTATAGTTCTCAGCATGGTTAATTAGGAAATGTGTTGTGTGCACTCTACTCTTTATTTATTATCTTCACAAGGAGCTCTAGTTTGTAGAAATAATTTCTAGATTTTCTTACATTCAGCTCCACCAATGTGGACTCACTGCATCGAGAGCTTTCTGAACATCTCAACAGGATATAAAGTAAATATTAAACAAGATGAGAATTATTAAAACATCTCAAAGATGATGTGTTTCTGGCGGATTGACTATCCACATAGTGTAACTGTATTTATTTACAGTATATCCCAAGTGGGTGCCTTTTCTGCTTTAATATTTCTACAACAACTACAACAGGAAAGCTGGCTGTAAACACATTTTAGTCAAGCTCCAACTTTCAATTAAGCCGCTAAAGGTTCCTCGTAGCACAGAGTAGTATAATTACTTCATTCAGTTTAGTTATTGGACAGAATGTCCCCGACAATAGCAATAACAAACAAGCAAGCCAAAGCTGCTTTTTGGGGAAGGGAATTACTTGAAATTACTTGTAATCCTTTAAAGATTTTTAAGCACCCACAAGTCAAGACAATATGAGGTCAACAAAAGCAAATGCGCAAAATCAGCTGGTTATGAAGGCAAGTCTGGCACGTGGATTAGAGGCATTGTTTTCTCGCTGCTGTTGTGTCTCTTTCTTTACCTTGTCTTCAAGAAGCCAGGCATTTAATATGCGGACACCGGGGAGAGGGAGTTAAAAAAGAAAGAGGAAAAGCAAGAGAACAGAACAGTGAATGAAAGGCAGTTTATTGAATAACCAAAGCTCTCAGGTGCCATTCTCCCCTTGTGACTTAAGTTAATTCAATTCTCCCCCGTCCCATCAAGCCTCGTCTGGAAGTAGACGGCATCAAAGCTGAGCCGGAAAACACTAAATGATTGTAACTCAATTGTTGCCGGGCCATCATTGATTGTTTGCCCGGAAAGAAGTTGGAAGAGAGACAAGACACTTATTTTCTCCACCTCTCTCACCCTCAGTAATCACGTTTGGGGTGGATGTGTGTGTATATGTGCATGTCTGCACCTGTTAGAAGGAAGAGGCTTCCGTGTACTCAGCTGTAATGCCTGCTTGCAATGTATATCAAATCAAATCACTTTTATTGTCACATCACATGTGCAGGCACACTGGCACAGCACATGCGAGTGAAATTCTTGTGTGCGAGCCCCACAAGCAACAGAGATGTGCAAACACAACAACACAAACGAGCAAAATACA
>NW_005187431.1:3691220-3692319 GCF_000239375.1 Pundamilia nyererei
TTTTAGTATAAATAGCTTTATTTTATTTTATTTTTTTATACCAGAACCCTTTATTTCATTTTTAAATGAAAATCACAGAAAACGTATTTATAAACCACACCGTGATAATGTCACATGAAGATGCAAACACAAAAAGCTAGGTTTGTATACTAACGTTTGTTCCCATCATTACTGAAAAATAAAGTTTTTTTTTTTCACAAACAAACAAACAAAACCCCCCAAAAAAAGAACCCCCTCCCCCCCCCAAAAAAAGCAGACCTTCCTTCATCCAGTAGTTGCGTGAATACCTCATCCCACATTACCACCTTCAACAAATCTCTCTCATTTCCTCCAGTTTTTATGAAATTGGTCCATTTTAAGGTTAAAAAAAAAGTAAGTTTCTATATATTTCCTCCATTATTCTATCCAATCTTTCTTTGTTGGGGGCTCTTTCTCCAGCCACCTCCTGTTAAGCGCTTTTTTTGCCAGCTCCCAACAGGATGTTTATCAAGTATTTGTCCTTTAAGGAGGCTGCTGATGGAATATCGCCCAAGTACACAGTACCAAAATCCAAATTTAGTATGAGACCGGTCACCAGGTAAATTGATTCGACCAATTCACTCCAGTATGACAGGATTATTGGGCATTTCCAAAACATATGGAAATGATCTGCCATGTTTTCCCCACAGTTTCTCCAGCAGTGTCCATCTGTCAGTTGACCTTTTTGTTTGTATTTTATTTTGGGTGTTATAAAAAACCTAATAAAATTTTTCCACGTGAATTCCCTCCAATAACCAGAACTAGTAGTTTCCATCTGTGTCCTGCATATATTTAACCAACTGTCCTCTGATATGTTGATTTTAGCCCCCGTTTCCCATTTAATTTTGATATAATTGGTTGATTGATCCTTAAGTGATTGTAAGTTCTGATAAAGTTAAGCAATCAATTTGTTTTTAATCTGACCTTTATAAGCTTCTTTTATAACGGGGACTAGGCCTTCATTACGTTGTTCTTCTATAGTTTTTATATTACTATTGAAATAGGACCTAACTTGGAGATATCTGAAAAAATCTTGGTTTTCCAAACTATAGGTGTCTCCTAATTTTTCAAAACTTTGTAA
>NW_005187431.1:3692655-3693811 GCF_000239375.1 Pundamilia nyererei
TTTTTGTTTTCTTTAGGTCACGAGCAGTTGTCCAAGCATTTCACTACATATCGTACTGTGTATGACTGTGTACGTGACAAATAAAATTTGAATTTGAATTTGAATTTAAAGGAGTTTTAGTCCATTCATTTAGATTATTTTTCTGTTCCAAATATAATTTTTTATCTCCTAATATTGTCTGTAGTGGTAATTTTAATTGTGTCACATCTAAATATTTCCAATTTGCTTCATACGTTGGATCACACCAATGAATTAAATATCTTAATTGTGCTGCTTTAAAATAACTTTCTACGTTTGGGAGGGAAAGTCCACCTCTTTCCTTAGGTAGTTGCAATGTTATATATCTAACTCTTGGTTTGCGGCCTTTCCATATAAATCCCGAAATCATTCTTTTCCATAACGCAAATTGTTTGGGTGGTACATGTACCGGTATAGATTGAAAAAGGAAAAGCAGTGGTGGAAGTATATTCATTTTGATCAGGTCAATCCTATTATACAGATCAAGTGGTAGTAGGTTCCACCTTTGAATGTTTTCTTTCAATTCCCTTGTAATTGGTGAATAGTTTATTTCATAGATTTCTGTCAGTGTTTTAGGAATCTTAATACCTAGATATTTTATTATTTTATTATTCCAATTAAATGTAGACATACTTTTGATCTTTGTTGTGGGTACGTAATTTTATGTGATCGCCTGTGTTTTTTGTATGTTTATTTTATATCCAGAAAGTTCTCCAAACATTTCCATCTTTAACCATAACTTAGGTAAGCTTCTTTCTGGGTCTGTGAGGGTCAGCAAAACATCATCTGCATATAATCCCATTTTGTATTCCGTATTCCGTATCCATATCCCTTTAATTAGTTCATCCTCTCTAATAGCTTGCGCCAGTGGTTCAATAAATAAAGCAAACAGGGCTGGGCTAAGCGGACATCCCTGCCGACATCTCCTCTGCAAGTCCACTACTCCAGTTAAGCTCCCATTTATTTTTATTCTTGCTGAAGGTAAATATAAATTTTTAATCAGTTGAATAAAAGGCTCTCCGAAACCAAACCGCTCCATAACCAAAAATAAATAATCCCACTGGACGGAGTCAAACGCCTTTTCTGCATCAAGGCTTAATGCAATTGATTCCGTTTGGGATTTATTCATATAATCCAT
>NW_005187431.1:3694922-3697661 GCF_000239375.1 Pundamilia nyererei
TCCAAACGTCTATCATATTTCCTTCTACAAGAAGCCTTTTAACTGTTTTGGTCTCCTGAGTCGTCCTTTTAGTTTTGTTGTTGGAATCTAAGTGGGGCTGTAGTTGTATATTCCAGTATAAATAGCTTTATAAAAGTAATATTGATTTTCTTTTTTAATATTTTGACTGTGATATTTATGCAAAAAACAGGTGTTTGGTTCCCATCTAAAGAACACATTTGACACCTCTTTATTGATTGAAATTAAAACATTGAAGTAAATGCTTGAATACGCAAAATGTTTTAAAAATAAATCAGTAGAAAGACATGCACTGAAGAATCTCAACTTTTTGGCATTTCTAGTTATTTTATAACTGAATTTCTATTATATCTGATTTCTGTTTTAAGACTGTTGAAAAAACATTTTTTAAACTGCTGATCCTATACATTCTCATTCATAAAATATTGTTTTAAATTTTACGAAACACATTGTGCAACTGCTATTCACCCACGAACAGTTTCTTGTAAACTGGCAAATATAAAAATTCTGCATTATTTAACAATAAACAAACACTGTTAGATGTTAACCTCCCTTTTATTTGTGCCACATTGAGGAGACAGGTCAGAACAGGTAGCTTTGAAAAAAAACCAACAACAGTGAAATGTGCAACACAACAGGGGTGTGGAGGAAAAAAAAGAGAACTCTACTCAGACTGAGCTCCTAGTAGGGGATCACTATGAGGACAGAAAACAAAAACTCCTCAGCACACACATCAGATGAATCTTCACAGCTTAACACCATTGAAACACATGACAAGCAACAGGGGTGGATGGGGTGAGAGTAAGCTAGTGTAGAAGGCATCATCCAGTCCTGCAGCATGCTCTCCGGTGTCTGTGCGTGTCTGTGTACGTGTGTGCATGTGCATGTGTATGTGTATCCTGTATTCAACTGAGATAGTGTCCTTTCACTATCGAAAGTAAGTCCTCCAGCTGATGCAGGTGGCCTTGAAGGATGGGGGCAGAGAGTCAAAACACAGTCTCATTATCAGGGAGAAGAATTTGTTGTTCCAGAGCCGCATTAGTAAAGGAGATGGTTGTTTGGGTTAATGCGAACAACTGCTTTCCAATTTCGCAGTTGGTCTAATTTCCGTCACTGGTCACCACATCTATCAGAGCTGTGAGCTTCTGCAAGACTTTATCCATATTGCATTCAACAAACACAGTCTGAGTACTCACAGCCCTGCCTGTCGTCAATCATGTTGGCCAGTCTTGTAGGCACTAGCCGAGGGGTCGGCAACATGCGGCTCCGGAGCCGGTTTGGGAAAATGAATTCGAAGTATTTAGCTGAAGTGTATTTTATTTATGTTAGTTATTTAGTTCTAAATTGGAAGATTATTGTGACAGTAAAGTACAGCCCCGATTTGCAGACGCTGTGCGCAGAGGTTCAGGAGCAGAAGTCCCATTGTAAACATATCAAGGCAGACCCGATGGTGTTTCTATGAATGTGCTTTTCAGCATCTCTTTTCAGCTCACAGCCTGACATATACCAACAACAGCATAGATAGCACAGACGTTAAGGCGGCGAGGCGTGATTGCGTGTGCCGCTCAGGTGCGTCCACCTCCCCTGCAGCGGTGCTGCAGACCGCACCCGGCCACACACATTAACCTGGTAAAATACATATTTAGGCAGTATTTTTCATTTTTTAGCAGGATAGTGCTTTTTTTTACAAGTTATTTTTTAAAAGTCAGGTCAAGGCTCCAAAAGCCCAAAGGCAATATAAGGGTGGCGTCTCACAACAGTTTTTGTTTGCTACATGGATCATTTTAGCTCAGCTGGGTGTCTTTCCTTTTGTTATATAGTTCAAAATGTGTTAATTACATAAATAAAATGTAATTTTCTCTTTAGCACTTCATGGATTTCATAAGCAACACACCTTAGTTGTTCACACAAAGCATAAAGGTAAAAAAAAAAACAATATATACGGTGTTATCTTCATTTTAGTCAAAAAGTATTTGCGGCTCCCAGTGTTTTCTTTTGCGTGGAAACCGGGTCTATGGCTCTTTGGGTCTTAAAGGTTGCTGACCCCTGCACTAGCCCCTCCTGACATGGGCGTCACTTAGCCAGCCTGTAAGTGCTGGCATAATTGCATTTGAGCGTCAGATATAATTCAAAACAAGCACATCTTTTCATCGCTTCCATAGCAAGGAGGGTGGTCTGGTGAGATACTCACTCATGCTACTCAGAGAACACATAACCTTGAGTCTATGGGAGAAATACTGACTCTTGGATTGCCAGAGACAACTGTTAAGGAGACAACTCCCTCAAAACCACTATGGCAGGCTGAAATTGCTGCCAAATACACCTTGCCCTTATCAATCAGGGCCTGAAGAAATGACAGAATCACTGCCACAGAGCACTGAAAAGGGATGGCCTGTTATTCTAAGCACCAGCTTTCAAACACACGCCACTATTGTTCATATAGCGTCCTAGTAGACGATGCTGTAGAACACTGAATAGTTACGATAAATGGTAAAACAGTAAATGGCCTGTATTTGTATAGCGTTTTACTTTAACACTATGAGGAGTGTCACCGAGGCTGTGAGCGGGTGGGTGCACGGGGGCTCAGCCCTGGCGCAGGGGGCCTCTTGTGCATCGGCCTAACTGGGGGGCTCTTCAACTGGCGGGGAGGTTGTTCCATCCTTGCAGGAGTCCACTCTGCAGGTGGGGGAGAGACATAGGAGAGGTGGAGAATAAACTTAA
>NW_005187431.1:3699215-3709120 GCF_000239375.1 Pundamilia nyererei
AAAAAAAAAAACACTATGAGGGAGCCCCACTGTGTTCAGGTTAAACCACTCATGGGCCAAGCCTATAGAGCTAGTCTCTCTGGGTGGGGGTGGAATATTTCCCCCCGTGCCTGAGACAGGAGGTCTCTGCGTAGTGGTAACGGCCAAAGTGGCTAAAAAATCTCTGCCAGCCAGTGCTTCCCTGGCCAGTGTGGGGTTATCAGGATCATAGAGTGACCTCTTTCTCTCACTCTGGCCAGAGTTGGAGAAATGAGGGCCACTGGGGGGGAAAGTATAGAGTAGGGTTATTGGCCACTTGTGAGCTAGAGCATCCACCCCCAGTAGAGCTTCCGGATTGTGCAGGGAGTAAAACAGGGGACAGTGAGCAGTCTCCCCAGATGCATAAATGTCCACGGTCGCCTGACTGAATCGCAGCCAGATCTTCTTCACCACCTCTGGGTAAAGCTTCCAGTCTCTGTACAGTGGTTTGCCCCTGGAGAGAAGATTCCCAGCATGTGAGTTGCTCTCACTGACAGCTGGTGAACACTGCTCCACACTATCAGTCTGTGTGCCAGTGTATGTAACTTGGGGGACCCCACCCCCTGTCTGATGATATAGGCCACAACCATGGAATTGTCCTCACTAAAACATGATGGCCCCCTCAGCCAAGGGAGAAACTGTTTTAGCGACCGGTGAACTGCCATGAGTTTCAGACAGTTTATGTGGGTAGAGCACATGTGAGGGCCCCATCCCCTGTTTACTGCTTTGCTTTTATGGGCGGCCCCCCAGCACAAAAGAGAGGCATCTGTGGAGATCACCTTCTTGGCTGAAACTGCCCCTGAGACAGGAAACCTGGTTTCTTCTACTTGTGGAGAGCGTGTGACATGTATTTCCTTAAATGCTGGTTCAGGACACGGAGATCCAATGTCCTCAACACCCATGCTGACTAAGTACAGGTAGCCCAGCTCTTTATTCGGAGAGACAGAAGGCTCACTGGCCACTTCACCGATGATAGCGTGTCGGCATCCCCTTGTGGTTGCCGCGCGAAACATACGCCATCCCAGTTTCCCATCACCTCCCTTACCTGTGACAGAGGTGATGGGCTCGTCTGCATTATCATAACCGTGGAAACCTGAGTTTCCATATGCTGTGTTATTGCAGACAGCATTGCTCTGTTTTTCAGCATGTTTGATTTTTTTCATGTGTTTACATCACTTGACAGCGCCCTTGGCAAACTGCCTGGATATGCGTGTCGGGAACTTTTTAATACAGAATGCATGAGAGAAACGCTTGTGAAACAACACTGCAAACTTTGGCTCTGTTTCCCTCTTGCGGGTGCAGTGACAGGAACGCTGGCCTGAGTTATGCACTCTGTGTCGAACATGTCTTGAACTTGCTCTGAAACAGAGCTGTGTGGAGGCAAAGCAGCCTGTGAAGGGGGGAAAGCTGGGCTAGCTCTCCCCTAGAGGAGAGGCCATCAGGCAGGCCACTTCTTCTTCCTACTGGTCGCAACAGCATGAGGAGGAGGAGGGGCCACTTGAGGTCTGGCCTGGGGAGACTGCTTCCTAGTCCAAGGATTCTGTGATATCCTGAAACTAAGGAACCACAGAGACCATGTTGACCTCACAGTCACTTCTTTATTTATCAAACTGGGGCATGCGCAACAAATAAACTGGCACTGCTCTCCAACAACTGTTGCCCCGCGGAGGACAAATCCCTGCTACATCATAACATTCCTCCCACCTTAAACTGAAACTACCCTGTAGCTTTAATTACTACACAAAATACCCATTAAGAAAAACTTTACCTTTATTAAAATGTAACACAACCTCCTTCCCAGCCTTTACTTAAATTTCACTCGCTAAATAATTAACCAATCCAACAGTCTTAGGTATTTCCTATAGTCTAATAGTCTATAACAGTTTAACATTACCACGTAGGAAACAGGCTCCATCATTTCCTGTCCTGGTATCCATTTGGGTCCCCCGCCATAGTTTCTGGTATATACTGTGTCTCCAATAACAAACATGCACTCCTTGGCATGTCTATGATGACACAGTCTTTGGCTATCCTGTTTTGTTGTCACTTTCTGTTTCAAGTCGAGGTGTATGAGATCAAGTGTACACCTCAACTTCCTGCCCATCATCAACTCAGCGGGAGACTTCCCTGTTTTGGACGTTGGTGTGATTCGGTAACTATACAGAGCCCTGTTTAACTTGGTTGCCACTGTGTCTCCAGTACTCTTTTTCATAAGTTCTTTGAAAGTTTGTGCCGCCCTTTCTGCTAACCCATTGAATGCTGGGTGATATGGAGCAGAGGTGACATGTGTGATGCCGTTCTTTGCCATGAACTCTTTAGTTTGTGCACTTACGAAACACTGGGCATTGTCTGAGACCATTATTTCAGGAAAGCCATGTCGTGTGTACTGAAACAGTTTTTCAAGCAGTCAATGGTTGCAGCTAATACAGCTGATGCCACTGGATACACATCTAACCATTTGGAGTGGGCATCCACTATTATTAAGAACATCTTACCCAAAAAAGAGCCAGCATAATTTATATTTATTCTCCTCCATGGCTTCTCCGGCCACTCCCAGGGGTGTAGTGGTGCCTCTTGAGGGCTGTGTCTATGTTCTTGACGTACCGCAGGATTTCACCTTGTCTTCAAGTCAGTCTCCATCTGTGGCGACCATATGTAGCTTCTGACCAAGCCATTCATGTGGCTCATTCCCAGGTGTGGATGATGTAGCTGTTCCAACAGGGGGCATCGACCTCATTGTGGTATCACCACCCTAGCCCCCCACACCACACACCCATCCTACACACTCAGCTACTGTTGTCTCTGTCTGTAGGGCTTAAAATTAGGATGCTGTGTTATGGGCCATTCTCTCAGAACATTCTCATGCACTCGGGAGAGTATGGGATCTTTGGTTGTCCACCTTTGTAGCTGCTCAGATGTCATCACCACCCTGCTGCCAGCTCTTTAGGGGAGTTCTCTGGATGAGGAAGACTACTCAGTCCATCACGGCCGGGTAGGAGTGGCTGTGAAATTGGACAGCCTTCTAGCCGTCGTTCAAGTCCGCCCTTCTGCGTTTTTCTGGTCGCTGGCGCCACAGCACGAAAACTTTAAAATGGACACAGAAATGTTGCCCTGTTTTTTTGTACGTTTTTAATTTTCGAGAAGCTAGAAAAACTTTATCATTGTCGCTGGCATGTCTTGTACCTTAGGCTCATCAGACACGATCATACCCAGGTAAAATTATTTGCCTTCATCTACACACATTTAGGAATTACTTAGCTAGTTTCAATTATTACCAGTCATTCGTACACATATATTGTATTATAAAAAATATATAAAGTAAATCTCTTTGAAACTTATGGAATTAATCTTTTGTTTTCTTTTTTTTACATGGCACTTTATCAAACTTTTGTCTGCTACAGAGTTACAAGTAATATAGTAGTAGTAATATAGCATCCACCATCTCCTGCTTGCATATTTCTGAAAATATCTTAGTGGTGTCGCAGCCGTTGATTGAGCCAGCCCTGCAAATCCTGTGGATGGACGATGAAGTGGACAGAGGGAGGAAGCATCCTAAAGCTCTCTTTGCAGACCACCCTGTGTAATTCTCCACTCACTGACCAGAAAAGACAAACCGCAGGTTTCAGTTGCAGCACCCCATCCGTGTCTGATCTTGCTTTGGCATATTCAGCAACACTGCCAGAGACTTCCTGTAATCTATTAAAGTTATTAAAGAAACGATCCAGGAACAGGTCACTCAGGTTTATCCTGTGTGAACAACTGCAAATATTGTTTTTCCTTCTTTAAATACTGTTGGTGTATGAGAAATATTCCTGTTTAATTGTTATTGTTATTTACTTTATTGTCATTAAATAAATATCAACTTAAAATTGTTCAAAGTTAGCATTATGTTCATACATGTAAAAATTACCTGTAAATTAAATTGAGTTCAGTGACAATTACTGTTCGTTGTAATCAATTTATTAATAACATAAAAATTTTAAACTAATGCAACACATATAACAATGTAACAAATATATTCAAATAAATACTTATTTGTTACATTGTAAATGCATATCTCATTTTGGAACTGATCTTTATAGAGGTGAAAACAGTCTGTCCATCCTCTCCCTGCTCTCCTGCACTCTCCTCTCCTCAGCACTCCCTCTCCTGACCCTTGATACTTGCAATCCTAAAGGCAGAGGAAATTAAAAAAAATACAGTAGGCAAATAAAAACAACACAAAAACTCTTAGTAATTGCACATTTATTAACTTGTGTTCTTAAGAGTAATCTTCATGATAACACACATACATACTTTGTATATTTTTTTAAGCTATCTCATTTCTTTCTGGCCTACAAGGGGGTCACTTTCTCCTGCAGGGCCAGCCACCTTCTCCAGAATTGTCCTGATCACATAACAAATAAGAGAAGAGAGTGAACCATGGCAACTTATTTTAATCCCTAAACATAGTTGTGGGCTCTTACCGTCAGAGCCGCTGCCTTGTAACACTTATCCGTAAGGCTAGAATGGAAGCAGTCTGCCTTGGAGGGAAGAGACGTCTTTGGGTGAAGATGGCTCGCTACCAACAGCTCCACTTGTGGCATCTGGTGGAGGCCGATAAACTCCATCCCCTCAATCCGACAGCAGGGAGCTCCCTGCGATGTGGTGTTTCTCGCTGTAAGGTTTTGCTTTCCACGTCACTGCTATCTCATTGAGTAGCTCCGGGAAAACAGGCAAAATCTTACGAGATTTTACAACCTCGGTTTGTACAGCGGGCCACGGGATGTTGAGCCTAGAAGCTATGTGCTTGCACATGACCTGCATGTCGAGATCCAAGAGAGACCTCCTCGTTGTCAGACACCAGGAGCTCTGAGTCAGCTGACTCCTCATCTCCATCCTCTTTATCATCTCCTCCCCAGGTGACTCCAGCATGGGGGAAAAGCTCACATTCTCCGATGGGCTGAGGGTCTGCTCCTGCCCAGCCTGGGCCTGGGGTTGCAGCCAAATCATCAGGCATCTCAATTTCTCCTTGCGCCGCAGCGGCCTCAAAAAACAGAAGGGTCGCCACCCAACAGGTTAGCCTGTCAGAGTAGTTTGCGTGAGAAAGCCACGCAGTGGATACAGTCTTGTGTGGATGTCAAGGCAGCCTGAGTGCCTTTGTCCATGTTACTTTATTTCCATACATTGGTACGTCCATAAGTTTGTCCAGCAGCTTTGGTTTCCCTGATACTTTTTAACATCAAACTACTGTAACAGAGTTTCCTTTTGAGTGGGCGAAGAAAGTGCTGCCTGGAATCCACATTTTTTTTCTATTTAGGCTATATAATCATCACTGTGCACAGTGGTGGGGCAGTCAATACAAGTAACTAAAAAGTATTTTAAAGGTAAATGCCTGAAATCAGAGACCAGGTCCTCGCTCTTTCTCATAAATCAGACACTCTGTATTGTAATGTGCTTATTTGCATCCATTTTTGCATCACATGTCGGCATCAGACCTATGCAGATCGGTCTGGTTATCCACCTACATTTTCTGCTGAATATATTTGCTATCATTATGTATCATCAACCAACTTTTTGCATTATTTTTCTCTTTGCTGTGCTGCTATCTTTCTGCATCACGGTTTCCCTTCCATTTCCCTTCCATTTCTCTGACATTGTCTCTCTGTCACTTCTCGTTTTTCCTCAAAATACCCTGGGGCAGTTTTCTTCATGCCCAACATACAAACTAAAACCGTCAGGTGAGAGAATGTAACTTTTTCTAAGCGACGCTCCGCCTATCTCCCTCTGGTTCCTTGTGTTTACCAGCAAGGCCACACCTCAAAGCCAGCCCCCTCTAAAGGTCTAGATGTAACCAAGTCAGTGAGCATTGAGGCAACAGCAGCTGACACATCACATTCATACATTTATGGTGCTCCCTGTGTCCAGGGTAAGGTGCTTTATATGTCTATATTTGCGCAAATTAATGTATCAAGGAAACAGGTGTTTTGTAGCCCATTTGCTGAGTTCTGTTTTAAATTCAGACTAATACAAGAAAGGATGAGGACAAAAATATAGTAGTAGGAAAGCAGTGGCCTGGCGAAATAAAAAGGGCACAAGTCTCACTCATTCGGTTCTTGTTGTATCATGTGCCAAGAGAACCACGTTATAATAAAATCAATTGAAAAAGAGAAATTAAAAAAGAATATTAACAGAAAAATGGATTAAATAAATGTTTTCAACCGCTTTCTAAAGCAGTCCACAGAGTGAGCGAAACAGAGTTAGAGTGGTAAGGTGGCAACTTGCTCAACCTGTAGAGCAAGTTGTATTCAAACTTCTGTGGCAGTGCCAGAATAGAGTCTGAATTATATTGGTTCATGCGTCAAACTGCAGCCATAGTGTAATCTTTGTTATGTTTATGGATGTTAATTTATTCTAGTCTCTTTAAGACATTTAATTAAGATAGGGACAACCTGAGAAAGCTGTCTGCATTGTCGCGATGAAGTGAAAGAGAAACATATGCAAAAAGATAGATAGATAGATAAGAGAGAGGGCAACATTGCATCTAAAGCAAACAGAAAAACAAGTTGCGGTCACCTCCCTTTAGGCAAGATATGCTCTTCTCTCTGAGGTTTTGTTTATTCACTGAGAATCACTGCAGTCTGTGTTTGTATTTTGTATGAACAAAAATCACATGCCTTTTACATTTGTGAATAGCAATGAATAGCAACTGCACGATGGTAGTAGGCTTTGTGTTTATAAATCCTTTAAGCATCTGTAGCTCTTTTTTTAAGATGATGCCAGAAGATTTCCTTTAAGAATCATCCTGATGGCGGCCGAACATCTGAGTCTCGAGGCCCCGGCTGAGGCACACTGTGAGATTAATGTTGCTGGTTGTATTGTCCATTAGAAGGAGAGGTAAAAGGTAGGCAACTTTGGCAGTAATTGAATGTGTCTTGACTTCAGTAGCCCATGTTGTGATTCTGAAGGAATTCACTGAGTCAAGTCTTTTTATGCTGTGTAATTTAATAGTCAGGAATGCTGGATAAGAGAGAAAATAGCAACTGATTTGACAGCTCAATATCTCTATAGCGATGCTGAGACGTTGAGAGAAAGTGTTTCTGAATTCAAATAGTCGGGATTAGATGTGACAGAACTGAAGTAGAAGAGTGGACAGTGAAGCTGTTATCCAACATGTTCCCTGTCAGGCTCTGTGCATTTACCAGAATGAGATGTAAATGTGAAAGAGAAGCTTTTAGCACAGCAGAACTTCTTTATGTCTAAATCCTAAAAATCCTAAAATCAAAAAACCTTAGTCTGTACATGGGATTTCATGTGATAACAAAGATGCTGTTTCAAAGATCTGGCTTATAATGCCGCAGGTGTGGGTTTGGTTCTTTCCATAAGCGCAAAGTTTTGATGGTGACTCACTCACTCACTCACTCGTGGGATGAGACAGAGATTAAAAAAGAAAAGCAAAAGAATAATGAGCAATAACCATGACATATTTGACATAACAGCTGACATATTTGCAGTTGCAATGGCTTAATTCGTGAGACTTCATATTTAACGCATCAGTAGTTAAGAATAGCTTACATATTTGTAATTGTATGCATTAGTTTTGGGGAACATTACTAGAAAAAAACTGCAGTGGCTTCGTAGTTGCTGTTGTAGAAATACTCCAAGAAACGCACTCATACACAGTTTGGCACACACATGACAAACATCAGCCACTAAATGTACAGGATGATCATAATGCTGTGAGTTGACAAGATAAAAAATTAAAATACTGAAATCTTTAAAGGCACACTCCATGTCGAGTTTTTTGTTTGCTATGACTTCTGAGCCATTATGTCAGCTTGAACTCACTACTAAGCTTAATACATCTATTATATTCATCCCGAAAAATCTTTGAAATATGTATCTAACTAGATCTAACCAGATACACTGGATGGCATTGCATTGGCCTCCAGAGACCCTGTCTCAGAGTGAAACTGAAAGTTCATGCTGGACTACTGCAAATCATTATTATCAGGATGTTCAAAGAATTCCATGAAGAGTCATCAGTTGATTCAAAATGCTACAACAAGAACACTGACAGGGACTAAATGATAGCATATTTCTCTAACTTCGGCTTCTATTCATTGGCTCCCTGTTAAATCCAGAATTAAATTTAAGATCCTTCTCTTCACATACTAAGTCTTGAAAAATCAGGCCACGTCTTATCTGAAAGATCTCATACTACCATATCACCTCAATAGAATAGAGAAGTTCACTCTCAGACTGCAGGCTTACTTCTGGTTCCTTGGGTATTTAAAAGTAAAATGGGAAGTAGAGCCTTTAGCTATCAGGGCTCTTCTTGAAGAACTTCCCATGATGCTCTGAATTTTACTTCTTCACTCATCTACTTCACTCACCATGTGTTTATACACCTCTCTGCATTTAATCATTAGTTATTATTAATCACTGGCTCCCTTCCACATTGAGCATTTTATTTCTGGAGGGTTCGTCCTCCCCACTGTCGCCTAAGCAGTTGTTCAAATAGGTCATATGATTGTATGGGTTTCCTCTGTATTATTGTAGGGTCTTTACCTTACTGTGCACCTGTTGTTGTTATTTAGCACTAAATGAATAAAACAGAATTGTGTGTGTGTGTGTGTGTGTGTGTGTGTGTGTGTGTGTGTGTATCATGCATATGATCTCATTGTATATAGCTAAACCCTACAGTCTCAGTCAGTACTTGAAGTTAATATTTTCTTTCTATCTTTATTTAGGACATTAACTTAAATTAGAGGCTTTTATTATATTTAACTTTTTGGACCAGGACTTTACGAACCACTGACTGGCATCATACTGCTTCAAGTATTTTAACTACAAAGATTCTTCTAACATATTTTCTTGTTTCATTGCTCAGGTTTGGATCAGGAACTTCATTCCACCTGATCTCTTCAGGAGGTCAACCATACTCCTCAAATTTCTGTCCCCTTGTCCCCCTCCAAGGCAGCAGTCATGAATTGGAATTGGCTGGAGGACCTCATCAGTGGGGTCAACAATTACTCCACAGTGTTCGGTCGAGTCTGGCTCTCAATGGTCTTCATCTTTCGGGTGATGGTGTTTGTGGTGGCGGCTCAGCGAGTGTGGGGTGAAGAGAGCAAAGATTTTGAATGCAACACTAAACAGCCAGGCTGCACCAACGTGTGCTACGACCACTTCTTCCCCATCTCCCACATCCGCCTGTGGGCCCTGCAGCTCATCTTCGTCACATGCCCGTCACTGATGGTTGTTGCCCATGTCAAATATCGACAGATGAAGGACTTAAAGTACACCACCACCCATGAGGGTAAACACATGTATGCCCGCCCTGGGAAGAAACGTGGAGGGCTGTGGTGGACATACCTGGTAAGAATGAAGGGTGCTAAAGTTTAATTCCACTGTTATTGTGTATGCTACACATGGAAGGAGATTTGCAATTATAATGTATGAGCAACAAGCTTCACCAAACTGATGTGAAGTTGTGTGACTTTGCAAGAGTGGTCTACGATAATGCAAATTTTGGTATCTATCAATATCAAGTATTGCAAAGACATTCAGATATTTTTCACAGTGTATGTCTGATGTATTTTTTCATTTCTAAATATATATATACTGAACTTAGAGGATAGAAACAAAGTACAGATCATATCACCCTAGTATTGATCTGATACTGAAAGAAACTCTATTTTAAGTGGTTCTATGCTTTCAAGGCTTCCTTTGAACAGCCATATAATATATCCCTACAGTGGAATGTGGGACTATTATGTCTGTAACATGGTGTCTTTTTTCTTGTCTTTAATTTCACTTTCATTTGCTGTTTAGAAACATCTCTACCAAGTGTTCACTTTTGTTTTGACTGATTTTGGTAAATATCAGGAATTTTCATTATATAGTTT
>NW_005187431.1:3712411-3713696 GCF_000239375.1 Pundamilia nyererei
GACACACAAACCCCTCCACCACGATAAGGTAGCGATTCAAGGAGGGGCAATTAGTGAACATTTAAAATTAATTCTGTCAAACACAGTCATTAGCAATCCATGAGATTTTTCCTACTTTAACACTCATTTGTCTTCTTATAGGTGAGCCTGATCTTAAAGGCAAGCTTTGATGCTGGTTTCCTGTACATCCTTTACCACATCTACGAAGGGTTCGACTTACCACGTTTGTTAAAGTGTTCAATGGATCCTTGCCCGAACATTGTGGACTGTTACGTATCCCGCCCCACAGAGAAGAAGATCTTCACTCTCTTCATGGTGGTGTCCTCTGCTGCCTGTATCTTGATGTGCATCTGTGAGATGTTTTACTTCATCTGCAAGAAAGTCAAGAAACGAATCAAGAGGAAAATAGATGCAGACAGGCAGGCGTCCACAGAGACTCACGAGCTGAAGCCACTGTCAGCAGCTTTTCCAAGGCACAAGTCTAGATCATCTTTGAGAGTGGATCCAACAGTGTCTAACCAGAACCTGAATAACATCAAAACAGAGGAGACACCAACTATGAAATGAGAATCATCTTGCTCGGGCTACTCTGAAAAACTAAATGAATAACTCTAGGTGCTACTGGAAGCAAATGCATCCTTCCGACGGCTTGCAGAACTGTTACTCAACGGCAAAGAAATACCCAGTGATTTGTAAATAAAACTTTGTTATATGATATTCTGCATGGAAATCGACAGCAAAATTGCAGATTAAAAGGAAGCTATTTTTGAGTAATGATGCTTTATATGTGTATGATGTGTGTGTCTGTATTCATGTTTTTATGTAACCTTTTATGGTTACTGCCTGTCAGTTAGGAAAAGCACATGCTGTAAGTAAACCCTTTATTCACCAAAGCATTACACACTGAGTCACTCACAAGTACTTTACAGTAGAGATACCCATATGATCCCGCCATATTTGTTCTGGCGTCATCCGTTTTTTCACGCTACCGTCCAATCAGAAGCAGAGGACATGGGTGCGGTTTTGATAGATAGGACAATGCACCAATGGTGAGCAGAAACCGGACGTCGTCATTTTTGCCCTTACGGACGCTGTCAAAAAGTAACGGCTTTCAACTACGGACAAGTATTGAATTCCCGTATTTTATATTTTGTTTTTGTCTTCATAATAACATACTAATGTTGTTTATTGAGTTTCTCTTTTATTGACCAATGTGACGTAACTAACAGCACCGCAAGTAGTTTCGGTTATTCATTTGTCTGCTGTGGTTAGCTAAGTGTTACAC
>NW_005187431.1:3715397-3717205 GCF_000239375.1 Pundamilia nyererei
GTTTTTTGTTGACTACTTCATAGTTTATGTACCTGAAAAAAATAACTCCTTGCAGCATTTTTGAGCGTTTTTTTAAAATCTGGTTAATTTGATTGGCAGTGCTACAGCTCACGCACACATAGTACGGAGTGTGGTTTGAATAAATGAATCAATGAATTGAATTAATGGTGCACACTTTCTATATAATATGTATGTTAAATTTTATATTTGGGGTGAAATATCAATTCTTTTCAAATAAACCGGTTCAAGTCCAATTCAAGTCCCAGGTCATTGGTGTAAAAGTCCAAGTCAAGTCACAATCTTAGAACATTTTTTCAAGTCAAGTCTAAAGTCATTAAATGAATGACTCGAGTCCACACCTCTGTCAGGAATACGTAAATAGTATAGTTCACCTCGTTTGAAGTGATAGCAGTCATAGTGAGTTTCATCTGAAAGTAGAGGCAACTCATCACTGTTGCTAAAACTCATAATTACGGCATAAGTAAATTTTAACCTTAATTACCTACCATATAAAAGAAGTTGAGCTGTTTTATGTCAACAAACGAGGCAACACATTGTGTTGATCAACACTGGACTGAATGTATCAATGACTGAAACTTGTGTTTTATCTATTTTAGACCATTTAGGAATTGTATTTGATATTTTAATTCCTAAATCTCCAGCAAAACTGGGAAATTTGGGCACATTACCCCATTATTGAAATCTCTTCACTGGTTGCCTTGTGAAGTTTGAGCAGGTTATAAGGTCTTGTTGCTCATCTACAAGGCTTTAAATGGTTTGGCACCTTTGTATCTCTCTGACCTTTGGCACCTCTGTTCCACCCCAAGCTCTCTGATCTCAGGATACTGGCCTTCTAAAAGTTCCTAAAGCCAGAAAATAGACTATTGTGGAGCATGCTTTTTCTTTTCGTGCCCCATTTTGTGGAACAACCTCGCTCAAGATATTAGGTAGGCAGTATGCTCTGTGAAGGTTTTTAAAGTCAAATTAAAGACTCACTTGTTTACTCTATCTTATGTGTCTTAATTCTATGCCTATCAGTTTTTAAATGTTATCAGTTTTTAAGTTGTATTGTTTTTTCTGCACTACTTTTATTTATGTATTTGTCTTTTTATCTTCAAATAACTGTTCAGCACTTTGTTTGAAAGTGCTTTATAAATAAAGTTGTTATTATTATTACTATTATTAAGAGCCCAGTTGAGGGACTTTTGGGGAAGGAATGTTGTTCCTATTCCAATGTTTTATTTCATGCATTCCCTAATGGGGCTTTGGCACTCAATTAGTAGCTTTGTCATTTTGAAAATATGCTTTCACATTCTCAGCCAATTACTCATAATCTTTCAGTGCAGGGACATTAAGACTTTTCCATGCATCTATTGCTAGATGGTATGCAGACTATCCAAGCTGTGAGGATGTAAACTAACATTTCAGGATATACATATAAATGGTGCTTTCCAGCAGTGTTTATCCAGTGATTTGCTCATTTGGCTCAACTGTCCCATTTCTACAAGACGTTTTGCACTTTCTTGTGAGGAGTTAGGAAACAGGTTTCTCTTTAGCCTAAAATGTGTTCTGCCAGGTGTTCAGGAAGAAAAACATGAAGTGATATATTCATCTACTGTCTCAGTGAGATACATTTTCATTCTTGATACTCTTCTGGGTGTTCACCTGAATAATAAACTAGACTGGAGCCACAACACTGATGAACTTTACAGGAAGGGTCAGAGCAGACTCGACCTGCTGAGGCAGCTGAGGTCATTTGGAGTCCAGGGAGCGCTTTTAAAGACCTTCTATGACTCTGTGGTGGCATC
>NW_005187431.1:3717765-3719272 GCF_000239375.1 Pundamilia nyererei
CTGTTACAACCAAATTTCCCCTTGTGGGACAATTACAGGATTATTCTATTCTATTCTAAAACACCTGCATTCTTAGCAAAACCTCTCTGAAATTGATGTCCACCCTGCTAAAATTTAATCTCCCTCTCCTAAACATTGAGAGTTTAGAAAACAGTTCTTTATGCATCTCTAATCAGACAAAACTGTCTTTAGAGGTTTTTTCATAGTGTTTAAATGAGCATAAAATGTCCTCTTTACTTTTTACCAGGACGTCAGCAAGACAGAAAATTACTCTTTATGCTTTCCTTCTTCTTCTTTTTATACAGTAATAGCTCGTCATAGTTTCCTTGGTGACAAGTAACATGGTAACCTTGTATATTAGAATGAGTACTTGATATTATGAGTAGTTGTGCATGGGCAGCATTAACATGCTCGTGTGCTATTAAAGGAGAGAACTGTCTTCAAATGTAAGGGAATTAGCTAAAATGGCACGTTTCAGACAGTGGAGGAAGTGAGGGGATGCACAATGACCACAGAACTTTAATTGCAGTTTGACCAAAATGTGCACTTGTATTTTAAATGTTAAAATCTATAAGTCAGTACAATTACATCCCATAATAGCTTGTTTTTATGCGGTAATATCACTACTGACAACCACTTCTGTGGCTTCTTAAGTGCCGGCTGTAGATGATGTGGTTGCTAGGTTTTAATAGGAGAGATAAGAGTCACTGTTCTCTGTCTACTTAACATTTCTTGCCTCGCTCTCATCCCCCACACCCCCACCCCTTCCTCTTGCTTAACTAAAAAAAGAAAGAAAAAGTTTAATAAAATGGTGGAGCATCAGAATTCTCTAGGTTTACTTTATGTCCACACACTGGTATGTCCATAGGTTTGTCCAACAGCTTTGGTTTCCCTGGTGCTTTTTAACTTCAAAATACTGTAACAGAGTTTCTCTTTGAGTGGGTGAGGAAAGTGCAGCCTGGACATTTGTTTTCTATTTATACTGTGCAATCATCACTGTGCACAGCGGTAGGGTAGTAAATGCAATTAACTAAGTGGGATTTAAAGGTTAAACGCCTAAAAACAGAGACTGGGTCCTTGCGCTGTCGCAGATCAGACGCTCTGTATTATAATGTGCTGATTTGCATCCATTCTACATCACATGAAACATTATGTGGATCGGTCTGGTTATCCACCATCATTATAACTTTTCGCATTATTTCTTATTTTAGGGCTGCCACGATTAGTCAACTAGTAACAATTACTTCGATGACTAATTTAATTGTCAATGCCTTGTTTGAAGCTTTGTAAGGTCCTGAAAGACGCAGGAATAAGTAGTAGGATTTACAGTGGGATGCAAAAGTTTGGGCAATCTTGTTAATAGTCATTATTTTCCTGTATAAATCGTTGGTTGTAACAATAAAAAATGTCAGTTAAATATATCATATAGGAGACACACACAGTGATATTTGAGAAAGGAAATGAAGTTTATTGGATTTGCATATCAATCAATCAATCAATCAATCAA
>NW_005187431.1:3720373-3743792 GCF_000239375.1 Pundamilia nyererei
GATAAGTCAGGGCCAAGCCAGCTCCGATCAACAAGAACCCTGTTACCATGGTTCCAAATAGGTAGATATCTTCAGCATTCAGGCTCGCCCAAGCCCAAACCTCTCGGTGAGAAAGGGGTGTCAATTGCATTTAGGGACCAGTTGATCAAATCCATAATTCCTCTTTTAGGTTTTAGAGAACAGACTGTGAGAGAGTGTTCCAGGGAAAAGTAATACAAAAAACACGAGACTAGACAAGGTCATAAGAGGCTAAGCAGGGAAGCTAAGGGAGAGGAGGAGAGGAGAAAAGTGTGACCGCCTTCGTCAAGAACAAGAGCAGCATGAGGGTGGGAATGGATGTCTGTATCTGTGTGTGCCTGTATGTCTGTATCTTTATGTCAGACGCCACCTCTCTAGGGACATTTCAGGTCCTCCAAAGTATGAAGGCCTATCTCCCCCCACCACTTCCCCTGCCAGTGGCAGACGCTCTCAGACATCGGTGCACTGGTGGTTCTTTGGTGTCCGGGGTTGGGCGTCCAGGTACACACCGGCTCACTCTTTGGTGGCTGCTTGTCGGGACCTGGAGCCTGCGGCTCACTCAGGCCACTTCGGGGGTGGGGTGCCCTCGGCCTCTCGGCCTGGGGCTCAGTCACTCTGGCACAGCTGGCTGCTGGCGGACCTCACGGGCACGTCACTGCAACGAGGCTTCTGCGCCGCGGCTGCTGAGTCACCCCTCATCTGGGGCTCTCCTCAGCTCTTTCTGGAATAGTGGCCCGGCTGCACCTGTGTTGGTCTTCCTTGGTCTCTTGTGTTCTGAGGGCCTCTGGATGTCTGGTTTTGATCTCCTCCATACCTACCCACACCTGAAACAAATGATTAGCTCATTACCAGGCCTCTGGAGAACTTCAAGACATGTTGAGAAGGTACTGTAATTTAGCCATTTAAATCAGCTGTGATGGATCAAGGATGCATCTAAAACCTGCAGGACACCGGCCCTCGAGGCCTGGAGTTCGACACCTGTGCTCTAGCAGATCATTACATGAAGGAACCTTTTAAAACAAGCACGTTCATGCTCACAGGTGTACACACGGGTGCTCACACACACAAACTACACCCTTTTTGGCTCCTACCTCAAAGCACACTGTGCGCTGTCGATCTTACGTGCTGCACAATAATGTTTAATATTTAGTATTTACTGTTATATTCCCATAGATCATCGTGATGTTGTTTATTATATTGCTCTCTTTTTCTTCTGCTTGTTTTCTTTTTTTTCTTTCTCAACAGGTGATCCAGGTGATTGATATATGTATTTTTTGTCTGCTTATTTAGTTGGTTTTTGTTTTTTTGCCCTTTATCCCCGTCCCTCTTCTCCACTGTTTTTCTTTCCCTCTTTCTTTCTCCCCTTTCTTTTCCCCAGTCTTTTCCCAAAATAAACAATAAAAGGTGAATCAAATGGACCATTACAGCAAGGCTGGGATGGTCCATTTGGTAAAGTAAATCTGTTGGGTATCTTTCTTCGCCTTTAGACAATAATTCTGATGGCAAAAGAGCCAAACGGGACAGGCAAAAAAAAAAAAAAACAACAAAAAAAGAGAGTGTAGCTGTGTAAACTTCAAATGTCTGCTTGATATATCAAGACATCACATATTTGCAAAAGTGCTCTGATGTTTTCGGCGACGTCTGTTACCCACCAGCTCGATAGCTGGCTAGCTACGGTAATATAAAACAGATAAACATAAAACAGCACAATCAAACATACAGCACAAATCTAGTTAAAAGCTAGTCTAAACAAATAAGACTTATTTAAAAAGACTCATTTAAAAGAATAAATAGAATCCAGGCAATTCAAAGATGGAAGGAAAGAATTCCACAACTTGGGGGCCAACGCTCTAAAAGAGCTATTACCTCTGGTTTTAAAACGCGTTTGGGGGGTTACCTACAGCCTTTGATTAGACGACCCCAGGCTGCAAGAGGGAATATGAGGTTCTAAAAGATCAGAAATATAAAGACAATCTTTATATACATTCAATGGGGCATGATCTGAAAATAATCGGTGACTAGGCGAATATCAGAATAATCGCCTGTGGCAGCCCTATCTGACTTTGTGCTGCTATCTGGTTTCGCTTCCATTTCTCTGAAATTGTCTCTCTGTTATTTCCCTGAAGCAGAGTTTTTTTTTTCCATGCCTAACACGCATACTATCTACATCATTCAGGTGAGCGATACTCCACCCATCTTTCTCTTGCTCTTCATGTTTACCAGCAAGGCCACACCTTAAAGCCAGCCCCCCTTAAAAGATCAGGTGGGACAGAATCAGTGAGCGTCGAGTCAAGAGCAGCTGATACATCACATTCACTCAGCACTCATGTAATGATGCTCCCTGCACTCAGGGTAAGGTGCTTTATACTTGTCTATATTTGCACAAATTAATTAATCAAGGAAAAAGGTGTGATTTAGACGAACTGTTGAGTTCTGTTTTAAGTTCAGACTAATACAGGAAAGGAAGAGGACAAAAGATAACTGGAAGGGGGCTGGCAATAAAAAAAGGGCACGGATGTCACTCAGTCTGTTCCTGTTGTATCATGTGCAAAGGGAAGAGCTCAGCCCTGATGCGTGCAAAAGAATAAGATTTGTAAAGAGAGATAACTGGAAGCAGTGCAAAAAAAACTACACTAGGATTACTTGTGCTTTATTCCTCCAAATGATTCATGCTATCTTGAAAAATGGAAGAAAGTCATGCTGAAAGTGGGTTTTTTAAAGGCAAGATTTGTGAATTTCAGGAAAACTAAGAAAGAGCTATGGTGGAATGAAAAGGGGAAAAGAAAAGACAAAAGCCACACAATGTAACCTCCACCTCACCTTGTTAGCTAGGAGCTTTGACTCATACAGACAATGTATTATTGATGTACTGAAACGTAATATAAGTATGTTTATTTATATAGCTCCTTTATCAGAGACATAAAAGGGCTGTATGACAATTAAAACACAATTAATATCAGTAGAACACCACGTTATAATAAAATCAATTGAAAAAGAGAAATTAAAAAAGAATATTAACAGAAAAATGGATTAAATAAATGTTTTACCTGCTTTCTGAAGGATTCCACAGAGTGAGCGCAGCAGAGTTCGAGTGGTAAGGTGGCAACCTGCTCAACCAGTAGAGCAAGTTGTATTCAAACTTCTGTGGCAGTGCCAGAATAGAGTCTGAATTATATTGGTTCATGCGTCAAACTGCAGCCATAGTGTAATCTTTGTTATGTTTATGGATGTTAATTTATCCTAGTCTCTTTAAGACATTTAGTTACGACAGGGGCAAATTGAGAAAGCTGTCTGCATTGTCACGATGAAGTGACAACGCTGTGTGTTTATGAATCCTTTAAGCATCAGTAGCTCTTCTTTTCAGATGATGCCAGAAGATTTCCTTTAAGAATCATCCTGATGGCGGCCGAACATCTGCGTCTCGAGGCCCCGGCTGAGGCACACTGTGAGATTAATGTTGCTGGTTGTATTGTCCATTAGAAGGAGAGGTAAAAGGTAGGCAACTTCGGCAGTAATTGAATGTGTCTTGCCTTCAGTAGCCCATGTTGTGATTCTGAAGGCATTCATTGAGTCAAGTCTTTTTATGCTGTGTAATTTAATAGTCAGGAATGCTGGATAAAAGAGAAAATAGCAACTGATTTGACAGCTCAATATCTCTATAGCGATGCTGAGACGTTGAGAGAAAGTGTTTCTGAATTCAAATAGTCGGGATTAGATGTGACAGAACTGAAATGGAAAAGTGGACAGTGAAGCTATAATCCAACATGTTTCCTGTCAGGCTCTGTGCATTTACCAGAATGAGATGCAAATGTGAAAGAGAAGCTTTTGTTTCTTGTTTTTGAAACCTGTTTGTAGCACAGCAGAACTTCTTTATGTCTTGTATTAAAATGTTTCAAAACTTTCAAAAATCCTAAACTGTGTATGTTTCCCAGAACACATACAATTTTAAAGTTTGGACAGTTAAATGCACATGTTAATATTTAAACCAAAATTATGGGATAACAAAGATGTCCTTTCAAACAGCTCACTCATAATATTGCAGGTGTGGGTTTGGTTCTTTCCGCAAAGAGGAGCTTTGATGGTGACTCACTCACTGATGGCAGGTGGATTATAAACCAAAAGCAAAAGAATAACAAGGAATAACAAAATCGTGTTTGTGGTCACAACAGCTTGATTCCTCAAACTTCATTTTTTGGCTTATCAGTTGTTCAGAACAGTTTTCTTGTTTGTGATTGTATGCGTTACTTTTGGGAAACAATACCAGAGAAAAATTGCAGTGGCTTCATAGTTACTGTTGTTGAATTACTCAGACAAACACATTCATACACAGAGGCGCACCCACTGAAAGCATCGCAAAATTGACCTGAGGATTTAAATCAGCTTGAACTCAGAGACTACTAACCTTAATATGTCTATTGTATCAGCCCTAAAAACCTTTGAAATACATATCCAACTGGATACTTACTCTGGATGGCATTGCCTTGATTTCCAGTAACACTGTGAGAAATCTTGGAGACGTTTTTGATAAGATCTTCAGTGCGCATGTTAATTAATTATGTAGGACTGGTTTCTTGCTTTTGAGCAATATCTCTAAATTTAGAAACATCCAATGTCTCAGAGTGAAACTGAAAGTTCATGCATTTATTACTTCTAGGCTGGACTACTGTAATTCATTATTATGTTTATGATGTTTGAAAAACTCCATGAAAAGTCTTCAGTTGATTCAAAATGCAACAAGAATACTGACAGGGACTGAAAAGACTAGCATATTTCTCCCATATTGGCTTCTGTTCATTTGCTCAGACTGAAGGGTTACTTGTGGTTCCCAGAGTATTTGAAAGTAGAATGGGAATTAGAGCCTTTAGCTTTCAGGCCCCTCTTCTATGGAACCGGGACCAAAACTCAGGAGACAGACACTGCTGGAGGAATTCCCATGATGCACTGACTGTTTTTTTCTTCACTCACCTTTTTCACTCTCCATATGTTTATACACCTCTTTACATTTAATCATTAGGTATTATTAATCTCTGGCTTCCACAGCTGGTGTTTATCATGTCTTCCTCCTATCACGCCCAACCAGTCATGACAGATGGCTGCCCTTTCTAAGCCTGGTTCTGCTGGAGGTTTCTGCCTGTCAAAAGCAAGTTTTTCCTTCCCACTATCGCCAAACCAGTCTCTCAAACAGGTCATACGATTGTTGGGGGTTTTCTCTGTCTTATTGTAGAGAATTGACCTTGCTGTTCAATTATTGTTGTGATTTGGCAGTAAATAAATAAAACAGAATGTAATTGAATATCATAGAATGATATATTCTGGCTATTTGGAGCTTGCAAAAATTTGAGTATTTGAAGTAGCCTTTAAATGACTCCTAGCAAGTGTGTGTGTTTGTGTGTGTGTTACAAATCCCTGACTGACACTGTTTCAATGTTTTAACCACAAAGATTCTTCTAATATATTTTCTTGTTTGACTGGTCAGGTTTGGATCAAGAACTTCATTCCACCTGATCTCTTGAGGAGATCAATCATACCCCTCAGATTTCACTTCCCCTTCTAGGACATCTGTCATGAACTGGAACTGGCTGCAGGCCCTTATCAGTGGGGTCAGCAATTACTCCACAGTGTTCGGTCGGGTCTGGCTCTCAGTGGTCTTCATCTTCCGGGTGATGGTGTTTGTGGTGGCGGCTCAGCGGGTGTGGGCTGATGAAAGGAAAGACTTTGAATGCAACACTAGACAGCCAGGCTGCACCAACGTGTGCTATGACCACTTCTTCCCCATCTCCCACATCAGTCTGTGGGCCCTGCAGCTCATTTTCGTCACATGCCCGTCACTGATGGTTGTTGCCCATGTCAAATATCGACAGATGAAGGACTTAAAGTACACCACCACCCATGAGGGTAAACACATGTATGCCCGCCCTGGGAAGAAACGTGGAGGGCTGTGGTGGACATACCTGGTAAGAATGAAGGGTGCTAATGTTTAATTCCAGTTATGTTGTGTATGCCACACATAGAAGGAGATTAGCAATTATACTGTATGAGCAACAAGCTTCACCACACCTCCAAACTGATGTGAAGTTGTATGTGTGATGACTTTGCAAGAGTGGTGGTATTTTGGTATCTATCCAATATCAAGTATTGCAGATGCAGATACCAAGATACTAATATTACCTACCTAAACTAGACTATAGAAAAATAGATGTAACAGTCAGCACAAAAATGCTTCCAAACATTTCTACATATATACATATACTGAAATTAGACGACAGAAAAAAAGTACAGATCATATCATCCTAGTATCAATCTGATACTGAGACTAGCCTTAATTATCGATATTTGGAGAGAGCCCATCTCTATTTGCAGTCATTCGATTCTTTCTTCCTTTAAACAGCCATATAATACCAAATGTTCAGTTTGTTTTAACTGATTTTGGTTATTTTGGTATTTGGTAATATCACAAATCTTCCTTTTCTAGATAATCAGGATGAAGAGTCCTCACTTAGGTTACAAATTTTACATAGGGTCACTTATCTTTTTTTTGTTTTTGTAACTGGCTAAACATCATAATAAGAGCTTGAACAAGTGGCTGAGATAAGTTACAGTAATTACTGAACCTTTAAAATTTATCCTGCCAAACACAGCCATTATCAACTGAGAAATCACTTGGACTTTACTTTACTTTAACACTCATTTGTTTTCTCATAGGTTAGCCTGATTTTAAAGGCAAGTTTTGACGGTGCTTTCCTCTACATCCTGTATTACATCCACGAAGGGTTCAACTTACCCCGTTTGTTAAAGTGTTCAATGGATCCTTGCCCGAACATAGTGGACTGTTACGTATCCCGCCCCACAGAGAAGAAAATCTTCACTCTCTTCATGGTGGTGTCCTCTGCTGTCTGCATCTTGATGTGTATCTTTGAGATGTTTTACTTCATCTGCAAGAAAGTCAAGAAACGAATCATTGACAAAATAGATGAAGAGACTCGTGAGTTGAAGTCATCGTCAACACCTCATTCAAGGCACAAGTCTAGATCATCTTTGAGAGTGGATCCAACAGTGTCTAACCAGAACCTGAATAACATCAAGACTGAGGAGACACCAACCACGAAATAAGAACCATGTTGCTCGGGCTACTCTGAAAAGCTAATTGAATACCTCCAGGTGCCACTGGAAGCAAATGAATCCCTCCTACTGCTTGCAAAACTGTTGCTCATGGAAAACAAAAGAAGTACGCCGTGATTTGTAAATATTACCATGTTAAACAAAATTCAGCATGCATCGACAGCAAAATTGTGGGTCAAAGAGGAAGCTATTTTTTGTGCATGTATTCTGTGTCTGTATGAGTGTGTCTCTGTATTCATGCTTTTATGTAGCCTGTCCATCATTAGCCAATAGTAAATTGTGACTGGCCAAGCACAGCACGTTCTTGAACACAGTAAGTGGAGATGAAGAGATTTGAAGGAAATCTCTTTTATTCTTGCACAAGAACCATTGTCAACCATAATGAAGTAAGACTACAGCTATTATAGTTTGTTTTAAATGATGAGGGGGTGGGGTTGTTGCAATATATAACGTTTTTTCACTGTTAAATGTTTGTGTATGTGTCTGTTTTCATGCATTTCACAATTATCAAGCGGTTACCAGGTCAGTTGGGAAGACTACATGCTGTAAGTGAACCTTATATTGACTTTAGGATTACACGCTGAGTCACTCACAAATTACTTCACAATCGGCTTCACACAAAGCTTTACACATGACCCCGCCTTACTTGTTCTGGCGTCATCCGAGTTTCCACACTACCGTCCAATCAGAAGCAGAGGACACGGGTGCGGTTTTGATAGATAGGACAATGCACCAATGGTAAGCGGAAACTGGACGTCGCCGTATCTGCCCTTACGGATGCTTCGTTGTAGGAAGTAAAGGCTGTCAAATATGAGTTTCCACTACGGACAGGTATTGAATTCCCGTATTTTATATTTTGTTTTTGTCTTCATAATAACATACTAATGTTGTTTATTGAGTTTCTCTTTTATTGACCAATGTGACGTAACTAACAGCACCGCAAGTAGTTTCGGTTATTCATTTGTCTGCTGTGGTTAGCTAAGTGTTACACGGTAAACTGTTGCTATTCTTTAGCAACATTTCGGTAGGAAATAGCGGGTTACTCAGTGTTTATCTTTTAAATTTGGTCTTGTGGTTCAGCAAAACGTAACTACTCTAGTTTTCCTCGTTTGATATGATAACAGTCATGGTGGGTTTCATCTGAAAGTAGAGGTAACTCATCGTTCTTGCTCAAAAACATAATTATGGTGTAAGTAAGTTTTAACCTTAATTACCTACCATATAAAAGAAGTTGAGCCGTTTTATGTCAGCAAACGAATCATTGATCAGCACAGTGGGATCCAATCTAGTTTATTTTGCTTGAATTATGGCATCGTTAAGCTTCTGTACGTCTAGTTTTTAGTTAATTCGTGAATCTTTTTTTCTTGTATTAATTGATTACATCATCGAAAGGCTAGAATAAGACTTTGTTTCACATGTTTAATGATCTTTGCCTGAAAAGTATTTAAAACCACTAATACACTACCAAAATACAGCTGTATTTTTTGTTGTTTTGTTTTAACCTATCACAAAAAATTACCCACCTCTGTGTCCTATAGGTAACTTCACATGAGCAGTCTCATAATTATAAACCGATTACATGTTTTGCTGGCAAAATCTTAATTTACAAGCTGATTGTAGCTTTCAAATAAGTATGCAACATTTAACTTAATTAAACAAATAAAATATTTTCCTCATATTGTGCAGCTCTCATTGGTGCCAAATAAACTGCTGTCTGTGGCATGGCCATGGGAACTCTAGGGTTGTAGGCTCTATGAGTTCTGAGTCCAGATCAAACCTTTATACTAAACCCACTTAAACATTGCTACAGACAACACAATCCTGCTTATGCCTTAACCTCCTAGGACCTGCCGTCCACATACGTGGACATCACATTTTGGGTTATTTAGACTAAAATACTCAATTTTGCTCTACATGGGCTTGATATCCACTTACGAGGGCATTATACTGCTACTGTTCTATCAAAATCCTCATATGTGGCTCTTATTTTTCTTAAAAACAAAAATAAGGTTGAAAAAAAAATCTGGTAATTCTTTGTTTTTACATTCATTGGGCCCCAATATGCCCAAATATCAAAGAGAAATTAAAAATGCATGTCGTGGAAGAGTTCGGGTCTTAGGAGGTTAAAGTATTACCAGTTAGTTGCATTCACCCCTAGAGGTGCAATGTACACTGCAAAAACTGCTGAATGAGAGGTACAAGAAAGAGTCCCCCAAATCAGTCTAGTTGATCATCCACTGGATGCTCCCAGGAACGATCACAATCTGTGGAGGCCGCAGCGGACAATCTACAGGACTCCAAGAATCCACTAGAGATCCTGTTTCCATGCCTCACTATGTCAGAGCTGTTTTGCAGGCACAGAGGGGGGCTATACAATATTGAGCAGCTGATTTTAGTATTGTGGCTAATGATTACATATTTTCCCCTGAAATGTTAAACAAGTGGAGTACAAAGTAGCAGGATCCAAGGCAACAGAAAATACATGACCTTAAAACTAAACTTAAGTACAGAATTTGAGAAGATAGTCGAATAGCCATACCTGAAGTATCTTGTGTCTCTGTTGTCCTCAGACTCTTTTACTGCAGAAGCAGTAAGCCTGTTTATTATAGGGTTTAGTGACCCTTGCTTTTTTGTCCCTCTGCAGGGCTATCCAGTTGGAGTCAACCCGCCACAGGGTGCGCCATACAGTGCAGGCAGAGGTTCCTATGGGCCTCCACCATCAGCTCCTTACGGAGGTCCTGGAGGTCAACCAGGAGGCCCCTATGGTGGTTATGGAGTTCCAGGTCATGGAGGGCAATATGGGCCAGGGCCAGGTGGTGCCCCTGGTGGGCCTTATGGGGGTTATGGTGGACAACCATATGGGGGACCTAATGCAAACTATGGTCCTGCAGGTAATTATGAGACGAGAGCATATCTTTGTAAGCATCTGTGGTAGCTCTGCCTGTAGGATTTAAGCAGGCATACACTGAACACAAGGAGACTGCAGATAGACTCTGATTCTGCTTCCACATTGCTTCCCCCCTCACTCTCCGCTGGGATGATGGATAGAAAATGACTTGCGTTCCCAGACAGTCTTGTAGAGACAGGGTTCAGTTTGTGCCCCTCAGCAGGATTACACGGCTGGAGTGATGACTCCGGTAATACTGAGTGAGGGCTAAACAGAGTAAGAGACAGATGGGCAAAGAGTGTGTTTGTGTGTGTGCGTGTGTGTGATTACACTGTTTCCAGTAGTGGCTAAGCCTAAGTCAGAACCTGATAGCCTATGTTACGATCAGTCCCCACAGGGACAAAATCCATCAAGGGTCTGCCCTCAAGTGTCACCTGTCCCTCTCTCCCCATTCATTTTTCTGACAATCAGTCCCCCCTCTACTGCTTCCTTCAACTCACACCATATTTTTCTAACACCTCCTTTTTCCAGATAATGGCCTCTTCTCGAGACGGCTTTTTGTCAACCTTTGACCCTATCTGCACCTTCATTTTCACAGCCGCTATTTATGAAACCTGAACCTGTATAACTAAGGTTGGACATGTAGCCTTTAGAAGAATACAAACTGCCTTACTAACTGCAGGAAGGTTATTTGGATCCCTTCTTTGTTTTTTCCATATTGTAAAACAAATATGTATTTGAACGGGCCCCGTCTAACTGTCAGATGAAATGCAATTCCTGTTCTGTTGCTCACATTTGCATGCAGCTTGTGGAAGCAGAACATCAGGCAAAATGGCAATGAGACTTACATGAGCTGTGTACGAGACTGTGTTGCAGTATCATACGTATGCTGCATTCACAGATGTACAACAGCTGAAATACCAGGGTACATACTCGGTATCAGTTTAATTGACTCATTATAGTTGACTCTGGTTATGAATGCTAGATATATGTTGCATAGCTAATTTATACCTACTCATCTATCGGCCCCTATTATTGGTAATGACTACATTTATATAAAATATTTTTAAATTTTTATTTATTTTAAAATAAATATAAATTCTCAACACAAAGCCTGTTTAAACTGAAATGTTTTTGTTTGCTGCTTTTTAAAAGAATGAACAAGGTCAACTAAAATCAGTTGTGGTAGTAAACTGCTCCACAGCCGTAGTGGCACAGACTGAAAGGTTCTGTCCTTCCTATTCTGTTCCTGTTCCTTCCTATTAATCAGCCATGTAAATCACCCTCACCTAGCTGAACATGGACGCTTTAAAAAAGCTAAAGCTATCCAAACCTTAGAGCCAACCACAAGCTAGCAGCCTCGGTATGAGCAAAAGATCGAATCAGTTATGAAGAAAATTATGGAGATGAGTGAAAAAGAGAAAAGGATTGATGTCCTGTTATCTAGTTAATTTATAAACATACTGGAAAATGATCCAAGTAACTGAACTTTATTTTGTTAAATAAATCTGTAGCACCAGTTTTTTTTGTTGTTGTTACTGTTTTTTTTTTTTTTGGGGGGGGGGTTTAGTAAAGAAAATGTATTAGGTAAAGGTGGGTGTACAGTACCTCATTTTTAGTTAATTATTTGCACCTCTTTCCAGTACCAGAGCACTTCATTTTCAACTGTTTAAGTCAGAGAAGATCTTGTAACTTACTGCAGTGTAGTTATTTATTTTATTATGAAAATAATATTTTGCAAAGGTTGAAAGAAAAAGTTGTTTTATTGATTGCATATGCTTCTGTGAAAAAAAAAATCCAAATCAAATTGCCAAATATTGGTATTGGCAGGTTACACTTTAAAACAACAACAACTGGAATCAGCCAAGAAAATTCAATTTGGTGAATCTCTTGTTCTTTGGTGAAAATACATGAATTACAGTTTCATACAATTTAACAGCTGACAGCTCAATACATTAGTTTTTCTACTTCAGAAAGTACGTCCACTACCTGAGTGTTAATAAGGACACTACTGTTAGTTAATATTAACCAGATAACCGTTCAGGTTTCAGTACAGACTTGATCCCAAAAACCAGGTGACCAGCAAACCTAATTTCTGTTTGGCCGGGTGGACTCCAGTGGGCTCCCCTTCTAAGCTACCAAAAGCTTTTGTTGCTCGCTGTTGATACTGGCAGTGGAAGATGGATATTTATTTAAGGCACTCAGGAGTGAGCATGTGTGTCACATAGTTGAAGATGTGTACAGAGAATTTACTGAATAGTTCACATAGAAATCAGTCCACAGACTATTAGAGCAAACAGAGAGTCACAAAAGGCCTCATATTTTAAAAATGTCACACTACTATCCATTCAGACATTAGCGATAAAAAGCTAGAGAAACAAATGTTGCACACTACATGTTTAATAAGTATAAATAATATCAGGCATAACAGTCATCACTAAGAGGTGTTATAGTTGGTATGCTCTCTTACCCACACAGCAAATAACATTTCAAAACTCAAAGTGCATATAGAATGTAATTAGCTGTAGGAGTTGTTTGGTGTGTCACTTGCATATGAAGTCGATTTTTTTCTAACTAGTCATTTTATACACTGCTCTTTTCTAAATTGGTGCTTCTAAACACCAAAAGACTGAGCCAAGCATAGATGTATTATTTTTTATGATCAATTTTCTTCTTGACAGACTCAGCACAGTTTCAACTGTCAGACAGCCGAAGAGCGTTTCTTCATCTCCTGATAAATAAATGATTATTTGGCATTGGAGTGCGGTAGTCGCTTCATTTCCAAGAATATTTCTTCTTCTTTCTTCTTTTCCTTTTTTTCCCCCACACTTGTTCACTACTCCTGAAAATCCTGAGAGGTTTAGTGAAATAATAACTGGTAGAAAATATGAGGAGGGGAAATAATAAAGAGAATAAATCATACTTGGTGGTTGAGACGGATTGGTGAAAAAGAGATGAACGGCAGTGGAAACAGCTTGGAAAACAAATTTGAAGCCATGGGAATCTTTAAAGTCAGTCAGAACGCATTTCTTTCCTTCTCTGTCTCATTACCGCACTTATTTTTTTGTCTTTGTGTAGGTAACATCCCTCCTGGTGTTAACCCAGAGGCGTACCAGTGGTTCCAGAGTGTTGACACTGATCGCAGTGGCTTCATCAACCTAAAGGAGCTCAAGCAGGCACTTGTCAACTCTAACTGGTCTTCCTTTAATGACGAGACTTGCCTCATGATGATCAGTAAGTCATCCAGCAGCAGCTAAATAAAATGCTCAACAGGCCGTGAGGTAGTGCTGTGTTGATGAATTGGTTGTGAATGCTCTTATAGTGTTGCTGAAGGCAGAATGACACACTATTTAACAATGTAAAATACTCTCAGTGATCTGAATGGCTACAGCAGAAGGAGGCAAAAGTTTATTTAGACAAACAAATGCATAGAGAAGTAGTGGGAAAAAGGAAGTAGGCTGGATTTATATAGGAGTACTCTACTCCCCACTCACTATACTTAGATTGTTGCCCTCTGGGACCCAGACCCAGATAAGTGGTAGAAAATAAATGGATGGATGGAAGTACCTCCCTAAATCTATCAAGCTTGTAAACAGAAATGTCTTGAGTTTCTAAAACAGGGAGAAATTTATGCCGCCAGGAGTCAGCCTAAATAATGACTGAGTCATGTTTGTCGCTGTTCCCATTGTTGTTGCACAACTATCCCTACATTCCAGTTGTGCTTACAGGCGGTGACTAATGTTTTCTATTACCATAATGAGAAGTGTGTGACTGCTTTGAAGTAGCACAAGGAGAAGATCCATGATGATGAAGGATGAGCTTAGTGGTTCTGCTTTACAAAAAAATAAAAAAGCCTCTTTGTCTTGCTTGGCTGAGCCCGTGTGTTTGTGTTTTCTGTTAGACATGTTTGACAAGACGCGGTCTGGTCGAATGGACCTGTTTGGCTTCTCAGCACTGTGGGACTTTATGCAGCGGTGGAGAGCGATGTTTCAGCAGTATGACAGAGATCGCTCAGGATGTATCAGTGGCATGGAACTACAACAAGGTATCAGTGTTTGCACATTTGACAACATGTTGAGAAAAGTCTATGACTTAAATCATTTCATCCAATCATATAAATGCAAATATGCACATATGTCACTTTCTCTTCTCAGCCCTCGCTCAGATGGGTTACAACCTCAGCCCCCAGTTTTCAGAGACGCTGGTCCAGCGCTTCACCGTGCGAGGTGCCCGACCCGGCATACAGCTGGACCGCTTCATCCACGTGTGCACGCAACTTCAGAGCATGACTCAAGTGTTTCGGGAGAGAGACACGAGCATGACGGGCAACATCCGCCTCAGCTATGAGGACTTTCTGTCCAGTGCTGTCACCAGGCTCATGTGAGCCCCGTTCCACCGACTGCCCCTCTGCACAGCCTCACTCCATGTTCAGGTCACAGTCGCTCCCTTTTTCGCCATAAGTGCCCCCACATGCTGCTATGTATACATCATGCCAGTCCATGTTGTTGCGTGGCTTATTGCTGTAAATAGACAAAGCTCAGCAACATATACCTGAATAAAGTCCACTGGCTCTTTTAAATGGAGCTAAAGGTTTCACAGGTTAGCTTATAGGATGGCGCTTCATCATATTTATACTGTTAAAATGTTGAAATATTGGATGTTCATATTAAAAATGGCCAAAGCTTAAAAAAAAAAAAAAAAAAAATAGGGTAACATATATGCAAGGAGACTCTGAGCCAAAGCCTCTGGCTTCAAAATGCTCTAATAACTTCATGTCAATCATTTCTTTAACATTTACCTGTGTGATGTCAATCAAAATGAACACCCCTAACTAATATGGTCATCTCATGCACACAGAATGGTCACACACTTTGCCAATCAGAAGGAAGGTAGGATGAAGGGAGGTGAAGCAGCTTGTTTCAGCCAACGTATGAAGCAAGTTTCATTATAAAATAAATAAAGATTGGGTTACTTTGGAGTGACTGTGCATGAATCACACTTTAAAACAGAATCCAAGAATTAAAAAGTATTACTGCAATGAGGATAATATCGCCCCTTTAAATTTTACTGGGAAGTCAGCAGGATGCCAAAACAGTTTACCTTGGTTGCCTTGGTGACATGTGAAAAGTATTTACTTGTACTTTTCCCTGTGAATTTGCACACAAGCAGCATTAATATGTTCTTGTGCCATAAAACTGTTCAAATGCCTTTTAAATTTATGCACATCAAGGGTATTTCCAGAAGGTACTTACTTTCAGTAAATGTACATGATATTGCATATTACTTCAATATAAAGTCTGTTAGGAAATCTGTATAAGAACTTCTACTGAAAGTAAAATAGTTCAAATCTGTCACTATTTTTAACAGCTCGCAGTAAGATAAGATGGATAAAATTGTGCCTCACTGCATCCTTTGGTTTCTTCTTGTTTTTTTACTTCAGTACATTTATCTTTGATATATGAATAATACACTCCACTGAGGTATATATTCTTAGCTCATTAAACATGTCATGATGGTTTGTAATGCCAAAAGCAAATAAATTTTCATATGTATGAATGAGTTCGCCACCAGTTTTGAATGCATATTGCATGCATATTAATAGAATAATTAAGCACAGAGTGAATTCATTAATATTACAGTGAAATGCAGTCAATCAAGTACAGGTTGAGTTTGTAATATTTCTGTTAGTGAGCCCTGAATGTTTCGAGGTTGGATTTTCTTTAAAAGCACTTCTGATTAGCTGAAATTCAAACCCGACTCAGAGAAGTCTCTGTCTTTCCTTTCCACATTTGGCACTTCTTTTTACTCACCATCTGTTCCTCTGACAGCCTGTGCCACGAGTCCCCCAGCTTCATCCCAAATCAGAGGCAATCTATCAAATTCTCTTGTGCATCTTTTTTGGTCATATTCTACACCCATCTCCTGCTTAGCAGTCTCCCTGCATGTTAATCCAGGGCTAAATGTAGCTGTCACTGATCCCTTAGGGCACTTTGTGTCATATGTGTCACATCCCTGCCACCACCCCCTGCATTTGTTGACATATGTTTAGCATCTGGACTGTTTTCAAAACACTGAGTTCGGCAGATTTGGAGCCGTGGCCAAAAATGCACCGTGCTTGAGGAGCTGTGCCACACGCTTTTTCAGGCTTCCCTGATTCAGCAGTGATTTAACCAAAGTCTTGTCTGTCAATTTTCGGGTAATGAGAAAAATTTCCCACCGCTGACCATGCCTGACATCTGTAATTAACTTGGGGAGAGCAGGTCTACAGGGCTTCAGTCAGCCACTCTGTCAGTCTCCCTTTGTGATTTGGATTGATAAGGTGGTTGTATTTTTACATTGAAATTTTGGCTAGTGCAACTCTAAATCTCATTTGCTAATAAACAGGAACTGATGAAATAATCCTGTCACTGCCAAGTTTGCTATTAAAGCAGAACTGGCACTAGTGATGTTGTTTTCCTTCAGGCGATGAGCACATTTCACTTTATTTGACAGGACTGATCAAATTCCAATTCTGGCAACTACAAGATGGACAGCACAGAGGGAGGAACT
This sequence comes from Pundamilia nyererei, assembly GCF_000239375.1. Classification (NCBI taxonomy): domain Eukaryota; kingdom Metazoa; phylum Chordata; class Actinopteri; order Cichliformes; family Cichlidae; genus Pundamilia; species Pundamilia nyererei. The sequence continues at coordinate 3,736,947 of NW_005187431.1, forward strand.
GCTTAAGAGAATAATTTTGAAGCATGAAGCGTAATCACCCACACAGTTCTAAGCAGCATTGCAAGTAATGATAACAAATTTTGATTTAGCTTTATAATCCTCTCTCTTTGCCTCTGCACAAACAGCCATGGAGTCAGAGATGGTCATTCCTTTATGACAGGCTGCATTCCAACTGCTATGGATCAGCTTTGTGCCCAGCATTGGTAAAGCTGGCCCAGGAGCTGAAATATCAGTATCATCAATCATATACCCTTTTACTACCCAGAAACAACAGTAGCATAGAGGAATATTTTTGCCTCGTGTAGCCAAGTCTGAACTGTATGGTTTCCTACTCTGTGACTAAAATGTATTATTTTCTCTGCATTCCTCACAGGCAGCCAAAAAAACCCTAAACTTTAAATTGCGATTTTATGCAACGCACTAAGCTTTTGAAAGTGCTTTTAAACTAAAAGAAAACTATCTTGTCACTTGATGGTTTTGTCATACAAGAGGGGGTAGCTCACGCCTTGTCAGTGTGTAGCACAATGCTGGTGACAGATCTGTCAGCCTTTTGTGAGGATTTCTTGAGAGTATTTGTGGGGGGAAAATACCACCGAATTTTTAAACACAGAAAGAGGTTGCTGCTTTTTGTTTTTTTAACTAGTGCTAAGAACTGGACAAATGTCTCGTGTATTTTAGGCTAGGTATGTTGATTAGATTATGAATCAATGGTGGTTTTTCATTATTTGCTTGTTTTTTTCTATTTTTATTTATTTCTTATATTATTATGTAATTTATGGGATGTCAGCAGTAAATGGTGCTGATCATTCACAATGCACTTTCTCTACTCGGTACAAATGTCAAAGTAGTGTAGCGTATTATTTTTACCGCTAAGAGGCGCTAAAACACCGCGAGATATTGTTACGTCTACGCGAAGTTCGCCAGCCAATGACGATAAACCAGGAAGGATACAGACTTTGACACGGAAATTGCGTCACTACAGTACCAACGTGCTAGCGGTAAAGGTGAGTACTTACGACATTTGGGGCTTTTCCCCCCTAAATATTTGAGTGTTTGTAGGCAGGCACAAAAGCTCGGTGAATGTATGTTGTGCTCTGAATTATCATTCCTCGAGCTGTCTTTTTGAAGTAAACAGAAAGCACACTAGCCGGTAGCAGCTCTCAGTTTTCTTACATGACTTTCACACAGTAGGTTTGGTAACACTACGTTAGCGTTAATTCTTTTCATTGTTATCGTTTTAGACTTATACGCTGTGCTAGATTTGGTCGAATCAAGTTCACAGTCATTCATATCATATAGCGTGTAATGACTGGACTTATAATTTATAATGGCGTACTCCGTAGCGAATTTTATCATATAACTTTAAAGAGTCATGCAAAGCTGGGAAACGCAATATGTTTGAATGTAAACTGGTGAATTGTTGAGAATACCTCTTGAGTTCGGCTCTCATGAAACACCCAAACGAGTAAAAATTACCGGGATATTTCAACTTGTATTAAAGGTTAATCAGGCACGAAAGATCAGTAGCTAGCATGAATTGATGCTAGAAGTCGAAGGCTGTTACTGCTACTTGTGTTGCTGGTCGGGCTTAAGAGAAAGAGGGCATTGGAAGGACACAGACGTACTCATTATACTGTCTGGTGTTTGACGACGTCCTCATGTGCACTTTGGCCTCAGTTATTTTAAGAAAGTAAGAAAGTATTTCAGAAATGGGTAGACGCATTAAGTCATGTTAATTTTATCCAAAATAATTTCTCTTCAGTAAGCTCTATGCTGTGTTTTTAAATAGCACATAGCAGTCTGCGAGTGAATCATTGATTTATCTAAGCAAAAAAACAGGGTTTTTATGCTGATCTGGGTTTGTTGGTAATTAGTTAGATGAATCCTATAAGTTACAAGATTTCTCCACTAATCAGAATTGAATTAAAGCCACAAGGGGTCAGTAGCTTAAACAAAAAGGGCAGCAATTTTGAAGTAGTAAAATCAGACCTAATAAGCTATAAATGTTCACGGCAAGTTACTAAAAGTGATCTATTATGTTTCTGTGCTATGAGCACAGACGCTCCATCCACTGCTGCTCAAATCAATCTAGGTATTGGCTTGTTTCTGACACTGAATGAAGTGAAGAGCTACACTAATAACACATATAGTGAATAAAAGTTACTTTGAGCTCAGAATTATGCAAACTTGTTCTAGTACACAGCAGGAAAATGCAGAGTTGGACGTGAGCAAATTAAGCGACAGACAACCAATAACATACCTTTTTTCTCCTCCTCTCTTGAAGCACCTGGGATCCCAGAGCTGCATGCAGTCATGTGGCCTGTAGTGTGGACAGCGTTGCGGACTTATGCTCCGTATGTCACCTTCCCTATGGCTTTTGTGGTCGGAGCAGTGGGCTATCACCTGGAATGGTTCATCAGGGGCACCCCCAAATCCAGAGAGGAAGAGAAAGGCATCCAGGAACTGAGGGAAGAAAGAAAGCTGCAGGAGCAAGTGGGCATGGACAGCACAAAGGTGCTGAGCCTCAAAGAGAAACTGGAGTTCACACCTAAAGCGGCTCTGAACAGGAACCGACCTGAAAAGAGCTAATCCCCTGTTTCTGTGATAGACTTGCGTTTGACCTTTTTTTTCAGCTGGAGGACTGTGCACTGAGAGCAGAAGAGAGGGTGATCATTGAATCATACATTCTTCCTTATTCAGCTCAGCTCCACTCTCATGGAAATCCACAGCAAAAACTTGCCTGGGTGAACACTGGGAAACTTTTAGTAGCTTGAATATAATTATTTCTTCTACATAATCAAAGGCTGTACCAAATTCTCCAATCATCTACTTGATGGTGCATGTGCATGCTTTTTATCAATAACTTAAACCATCCACTGTCATTAGAACACCTTATTGTAGAACCTTTGAGTGTTCAGTCTTTAATCTGACAAAGTTTTATGTGATTTGAAAACCGACTTGGATGGATTACATACATTCGGTTGTGCCAGTATGGTAAATGTATATAATTGCGACTTTGTTATTAAGTCACTCAAATGTCATTTGTCATTCCATGACCAGTTTTCATGTTACAGACCTGTCTGGGTTTTTGGGGGTTTTTACTCCTTTTGATCATTTCTGTTTATAGAGACAGGAAGTCTGGCTGTCATAAAAGAAGAGAAGAACGACAGGACTTTGCTGGAACCTTTGATGATATGTGACAGAACATAAGCCAGCATTGTGGGCGGTCTCCCAGGATGTTTAAGCTGCTTAGTTGTATTGTCTGGAACCATGTGCTCAATACTTTCATTTTAGAAAGTCTGGATTTGCACACTTTAAAAAAACAAAACAAAACAGTAATAATAATAGTCCTGCTGAAAAAATGTGATAAAGAAGTTTGTGTGCTTCAGGTGTTTCCTTGAGTGATGTTTCAGTAAATTTTTACAGCTTCTATTTGGGAATTATCAAAAAGGAGCTTTCATGAAGTTAGTTAATTCTTACTTTAAAAAAGAAGAAGAAAGAAAACACTTGAACTCTGTCTGTGTCAGCGCTGTTTCACGTTCAGTTCTGAGCAACTGTGTCGAACCTCTTTTTGTGAAACAATGCTTCTGCCAGTGGCGGAAAGTAACTTAAAAGTCAAAGGAAGGAAGTAATGACTCCACTCGTTCAGCTTCAAGGGGGAAATTATTATGCTGGGAAACCATTAACTGATTCACCTTTGGAATTTAGCCCTTGTGCTATTTGGCCATCTTAAATCGATTAAAGTAAAGAGCGATCCACTTGAAACAAGACTTTTTATTCTCTGGTTTAAAAATCGTAAACTTTAACAAGTATAATGTTTCTAATACTGTAAATATATAAACAGCTTTTAGCAAATTTCTAGAGATAATTGCATGTAAAAATGTCAACTTCCCATTCATCAATTTTCTTCCACTTACCTGAATAAAGGTTGTGAAGGACATGGAGCCTATCCTGACTGTCACACGCCGAGAGATTGGGTACACCCTGGAAAAATCACCACTTTGTCACATTTAATTGAACGCCAGTATTTTCTTTGCCATCTGAAGTTTTATGTATTTTCTAGCTTAATTTTTCTTTTTGCTCACAAATGTTTATTTTTGAGTCTTTTTATTTTCTCTAAGTGTGAAATTTGTGTGCAGCACACCAAAAATCACAATAATCCAAAAGAACCCGCAAATTGTTCCCTGGTTCCCTGTTGAGATGCTACCCAACACACCCAGCTCATTTAAATGTTTTCAGCCAGTCCTATGTGAGCTAATCATTGTTTCACTCCAGTCAAGCTCTTTATTTCAAAATAAGAGCACATCATTTTTCAAAAACCACATAAACAGCCGGACCTGTATTTGTGCTCCACCAGATGGGATTAATAGGGTCCTTAAAGCCTTACAACAGTCGTCTGTGATAAAGCTGCCATTAATAGTGTGCCAGCTGATAATGCAGCAGTAACTGAGGAGGTGTACACATAGGTTTTACTTGCGGGTTTAGATCATGATGGCAGGTTAGTGGCATGCTGTTATCTCTGACATGTATCTGTGTAATGGCTACTGATATTTATGTGTAAACACTCCTCATGAGATATGCATCACTAAAAAAACATAAGGCAAAAATGGCCTTTAAAGAGCATTTTTATTTCACATGTATTATGACTGTAAACATGTGACCAGAGGCATGACCTCCCCTTTGTTGACTTGTTTACTCGGGTCCCTCAGCCATGAAACAGAGGAGCTTTCCTAATGGACGATAACCTTTTCAGTGCGCCAAGATAAGTTCCGCTATGTTGCCCTGCCAGCTAGTTAAATGGGAAAGATTATGGAGTCCAGATTTACATTGGCACCAGAGTGGTAAATACTGCTGTATCGGCAGCCATCTTTGAGCCCTGTACTCCCCTCTTAAGTTTGCCATCAGTGGAATGACCCGCTCCACTCCAGTGACACCGGTTGTGCGTGTTTAGAGTCGCAATTACTTCAAGCTGGTGGAAGTTTCCATTTGAAGCTAATGAAGACAGAGAGGTGGAGGTGAGGCTTGCAACTAAATGCACCAGAATTAACAGAGAATTGTGTGCGTGTGTGTGTGTGTGTATCCTCATGGGAACAATCAGAGGACAGGTCGGCCTGCTAACAATGGCCCGGCTCCTCAGAACTCGATAGTACTGTGGGAACCAAGTGCTTGAGGCTCCTGGGAAAGGAGGAGGTTGTGGGGAGGTGTTCCATTGTTCTTGCTGGAAGATGGGGATAATGGGTGTGGGTGATGCTGGCTGGGCTTTTTTTTTTTAAGGAGGTCCAAACCAACATCCTGAGTGGACAGGCTGGAGACATGCTCCCTCTGCTGCAGGAACAATAGAGCTGTCTGTCTGCTGGAAGGGCACTGCATCCCCCTATTAAACAACCACCACCTAGACACACACACATATTTGTGCAGAGAATACAAATCCAGCAGCACAGGTAGCTGTGTACCTAATGCAGTGTATACACTCGCAAAAGGCTGACCACAAACATACCAAGGGTCTCGTATTTGTGAAATCAGTGGAGCATCTTGGCTCCCCTAAAAACACTGCTTTCATTTTAGTGCAATGTGTTCAGGGAAATTAATCGCATTTCCCTTCATGGTATTTTTTTTGACATTTTGAGCACAGCAGGACAAACTTATCACACTGATTTATTATCATCTTAAAAACCTGTTATGAAAATCACATTAGGGAACACAAACAAACATTAATGTGCTCCAATTATTTTTGCTCACGCATCTGACAGACAGTAGTCAGTGCCAAGGCTTTTGCTGCGCAGTGTCCACCTTGTATGTATTTGCATTGGAGATTATTTATCTGAATTTCAGGAGCAGAACCACACTTCATGCACTACCTTCTGTTTCTCTTCCATTAACTACTAGAAATGCTGTCAAACCTAAAGGAGGCTCTGCCCCCAGCGAGCGAAATCTCTTTGCTAAACAGAACAATGTGCAGATTTTAATATGACACAATTAGAGAAGGAGTTTTTCTGTCATGATCAGTAGTGTTTATTGTCCCAGACATGATAATCACATTTTGAATGTTTGCATTCAGAATAATGAAAAGAAGTAACTGCTCACTTTTTGAAACTGTGGGTATGGTAAAGAAAAACGAAAACAAAACCTCAGTGGAAAACGTGAGGTCAAGGAAAAGTGTGAAGGAGAATGTTTAAGGAAAGAGAAGCGTGATACACAGCAAGCGCACTTACACTGAACTCCTTAATAATGTTGCAGCTGAGGGCAGTGTAGCTCCCCGGGTTGAGGAGGTGACTCATATTTCTATATTCAAAGGAAAATTCCCTGCATCCATCACTTATCTGAGACTGGCGCCAGGTAAAAATTAATTCACAAAATTAATTCAAAATGATCTTAAAGGTTGGTTATTCAGTAATGGACATTACTAAAGCAAACTTAATTCAAGTGAACTTTAAACTCATTAACACCGGTTAATATAGCTCATAAGAAGTAATGCTGTTGTAAATTTCAAAACAAACCGTTGTTGATTATTGAAATGAGAATGGAAAACACACTTATAATTAACATTTACACCATCGGAGTCACTTTGTCAGGTTTTTTGATTCTTTTCATGAAAGCAATGAAATCATGGAGTCAGGGTTAATCATGGATGGTGCACCGCTCTAAATCATGTGGTGGAGTTTCCCCCTTTTCTTTCATAAAGGAAGTATGTAAAAAGTGGTCATAAAGGAAGCATCCGGAGTGTTACTAATCAATATGACTATTTGACAGCTCCTTGTCTGTTTTGGTGTTCACCATACTGTACACCCGCCATCTACCCACAAACATAGGTTTGATACTAAGGAGATTGTTTTAACAATATATATA
>NW_005187431.1:3743915-3763613 GCF_000239375.1 Pundamilia nyererei
TATATATAAATGGAACTTCTGACAGCCCATCTTTGATATCCCCTGCTACCCTTTTCTCGTGCAGAAACACTTAATCATAGACAAGGAGATGCCAGCATCTGGCCTCAGACCGGCAATTTTTAACCTACTAGAGTACTTTCCAAACCTCTGAACTAAGTTGCCACTCTATTATTTCTACAATCCCGCCCTAATATGGCAAACTAAAAATATTCCATTGTACACTGAAGAGTCAGATAAATATGTTGTACATATGTTCATCACTACAATTAACCCATGTCACATAAGTTCACTTGGTCTTTTGAGGAAATGAAACATTGATCAGTGCAGATTTAAACACTGATGTGTAGCACAGCACAGCGTACACATATACACAGCTCTCTGTAAGATGTTTGTGAGGTATTGGCTCTCTTAATTGACTCCAGCCACACACACAGCAGGCACTTTGCCCACTTTCCTCATCACCCTTTGATGGGGCAGCAGTGGCATAAGGTCAGCAAACACAGGGGAGTCCATTTAAAACAATGTAACAATGCCCACAGCGGCTCCATTGTCAGGGTGAACAATCTTCAGCAACAAGTCCCCGGGGAGAAACAACACTGGAACGGGAAACAGATACAGGACCACTTCCTGTCGACAGTTTAAATTTAGAAATTGCTCAAAGTGTTTCTGTTGCATATTGTTGAGTAGCACAAATGCCCAAATTAAAGACGTGGTGCATGAACCGTGTGCATTGTTATGGATGCTGAGCGATTCGTGTGTCGGTATTGTTTGCATAGATTTCAAGAGAAACAAAGGGGGTTGGCACATGTAAGCTTTGCCTTTTCCACATTTAGATGAACCCCAGTATTGCTACTAAAATACTGCAGGAAACATTATTTCTAAACACATCCAGTTAAAGAAACATTGCACAGTTTTGGTGACCTCACCTAGCCTGTAGCTGCTGTTTTAAGGCCTGCTGTCTGAAAGCGTTTTGTGAAGTGAGGTAATGCTGGCCTTCTTAAGAGCGTGTTTGTGCATCTGAGTGCCTTGTTTGCCTTGTTCGGGGTCCTTTCCTTATAAACATGCAGGGCTTTCAGCAGTACAGCTGGCAGGAAGTATGACACTGGATCAGGCTGTTTTTGTCTAGCCTGGCACTCATTGCAGGTGAATCCTTTAAAGTCCTTCCAAAGGTTGGTGCTGGGCATGAGAGGTGGGCGGCACAACGGCTGACCTTTTATAATACCTGCTAGAGCTCGGCGGATATTTAAAGACCCTTCAAACTCCTTTATACTCCAAATGCTTCAGCATAGCTCTTTGCCCACGAGTATCCACGTACTGTATGCTCATTCACCAAACTAAAAGACTGTCTTTCTTTGTGTGATTAGCACCAGCACTGTGTGTGGCTTCACCAGCAGACTGAGGAAACGCATCAGCAGAGAATTCAACAATGTCAGGAAACACAGTAAGAATGGCATCTGATCCCAGGAGCTGCCTTTCTAACTACAAGTATAAGCCTCTCTCACTAATACAGCTCTTCCCATCTTATGGACTCCCTTCATGTTAGTTTCAGAGAGCAAGTATATTTAAACAAATGCAAATTCTATCAGATTATCTGGAAAGTGACTGGTTCCTTAGATCATTGGAAATAATCTAGACATGAATAATCTGTAATCAGACTAATAATAAATGTGAGAGTGTTTTATAAATGTTCAATTGCCCCATTAGAGAAACATGCGCTCGGATCACTTTCATTGTCGTCTAGGGAACTGAATTTCTCTGAAAAAAAAAATGGCTGAAGCAAAATAACCTACACTGTCTGCTGTTTTCATCCTCCTAGGTTTACATTTGCCTCGCTGAACAGGAGGTGAGAGTTAAGTCTGCAGATAGAGTAGAGCAGGACGTCGAGTCTCTCCACCTTGATGGGCTATTGAGGAAGACGGACGCAAAAGCTACTTCAGCTATTCGGTGTCTGGCTCCAGCAGGCGAGCGAGGGCTGATACGGGTCGCCCTGCGCAATCTGTTCCTTGGCCTTTTGGCTTTTTTGTGGAAACACAGACACAAACAATTACACGGACACATACACGCGAATGCAGACTGAGATTTAAAAAGAAACAGAATAAAAAAGGGCTGCACGGGAATGCCAGATGCTAGCCAAGTTCTCGTGAACAGGCATTAAAGTGGGCAGCTTCAGCATGCTGTTTGGATTGTTTTCTCAACAGTATCTGCCAATATATCCTTGACATGCTCCTGCAATAAAAACACATTCCACTTTAAGCACACAGAAACAGGCTTCCTATTATTATTATTACACACTATAACATTTCTTTTTTTTTGACAAACTGCTGTAAACTGAAAGTAAATGTCAGATTCTTCAGCTGCTTGTTGCAGATTTGACCTCTCAAACACACACACGCACACACGCACCTCACTTGAATTTCCCACCGACCACCTTTCCTGCCATAGATAACTGCTTATCATCATATCGACAGTCCAGTAAATTGCTGGAAATGAATGCTGTATTGCTGCAGAGCTACAAATCTAAAAAAGACGTATGAGTACATTCTTTCAGAGGCTGGGCGAGCACCTTTTGTCGAAGGTGCTGAGTTCTGTATTTTATCAATTGCTTTCATCAAAAAGAAAAAAAAAAAAAAACAGCGTTGGCCATCAGTGCAGTGCACTCCAGGGGAAATTAAATAGAGCCTGAATAAAGTGCGATTCTTCCTCGTATGAACTTTTACTGGCATTTTGAGTGATGGCCTTGTTGCCTGTGCAGCCACAGTTACATATTTGAAAACAGCCATTAAGTCAAAAGTGTTTTCCCTCCATTTTTCCCCCGTTTTCTCCCCTCAGTTGGTTGTGCTCATAATAGCGTGTAAAACCCATCCTCTCCTCCACACCTCTCTCTTTCTATTATTTAATCTATTATCTTCCTCTTGAATGATTAATTTCCTGTAGCGGAGACAGTATTTGGATAGCAGCAAGTGAGCAGTCGCTTAAGAGAGATTTTCCCCCATAGAAATCTCATCCCTGTGTTTGGGAAAGAAAGGGAATAAAACCATGATGAACACAAAGCAGGCTGAAAGGTTCTGAAAGTATATCTGTGATGCAGTTATTGATTTTTTTCATATGTTCATTATACTTTAAACTTTATTTCTTCAAAAAAATAATAAATATTATCACTTTGCAATATCTCAAAAATAAACATTAAATACAGTTTTCACAGAACAACTCGTTTCCTTTCTTTGAATTTGTACATTTCTGTACCGCTTTCAGCCCCGGTCGCGGCGCAAGATCAACCTCTAACCGACTAAAGGTTTAGTTTTCATTCATTCAAATGGATGCCTGTCTGTGTGTTGTGCTTTCCTTCTCTCTGTTTTCTTTGTAGCTATTATGCTGCGGTTATTGGCGATAATAAGTCCCATAGTTTGGTTTCCCCTTTCCCTCTGCTCCTGCTCTGCAAGCCCGCATCCTCAACTTGAGCGGCAAAATTATATTGTGTGTGTGCATGCATGCGTGCGTGCCTGCATCCACGCAGTCATTATCCTCCCGGGACCTGAGCGTGATCCAGAGACCAGTACATTCCACAGGGTGGACAGAGCCTTTGGGAGAGAACTGGCTTCAAAAAGAAGTTACAGTGCAAATCTCCAGGGAGTATATTTAAATTTAACTCTCCAGTAAACTCTCACACAACACCCTATCCAAAGCCCACTTTCACATTCAGCACTAAAAACCCATTAAATGTAACGTTAAGGCATCTTATGACTTTAATCTTCTCTCACTGTGGAGTCTCATTTTCTTTGCCTTGGGGAGTGCTCTTTAAATTTTTCATTTTGAATAGGTCCATTTATCTGATAAATCTCTGTTTGAGTGTCTGTCAGCCTCTGAGGCATTACGTTCACAGTACAGTAGCTGTTCTTCTGTATCTTACTGTGCACTCCTGATAGTCAAGTGTGCAGGAAAATATTTATAAAAAAAAATCTGAAGCCCAAAAAACACTCCCATAGAAACATCAATCTGACTGACTACATCATACATAATGCTTTTGTTTTGAGTGTCCCTTATGAGCACCCTTAGTAGTTTTTCCCGTGTGGTGTGCATGTTTCTTATAATGGACTCTAGGGGAATGTGTCTTTCTCATAGCACCCATACAGTTCACATAACTGGGAAGCGCGTCGCTCCCAGCATCTCCAGTTCCCCAGTTCACCTCTATGGGCATGTCCCCGTAGCGCTCACAGGGGTTTGGACAGCGTGCAGCCTCACTCTGCACGGCGAGCTCAATATGGCCCCCTTCTTTATAAGCCTGTGATGCCTCCGTTTGGAGTCCTGGAGTCTTTTGTCGCACCGGTTCCCGCTCGGGCCGAGGTAGGTAGTCCTGTTGCTGGCGTTTCTCCAGGCGGTAGGCGATGGCAAGCTGGAGCAGATGGAGGAGCTCGATGAGGTTTAGTAACAGGGAGATGGCAGCAATCACCTGAGTATAGATGGTGAAAATAGTCTTTTCTGTGGGTCGAGACACAAAGCAGTCCACCGTGTGGGGACAAGGGTACTTTTTACACTCAAACTTTGGTGCAATGAAGAAGCCACTGTAAAGGAACCAAAGCCCAACAATAAAGCCGACCTCTAAGAGGACTTTCAATAAGATGCTGAATGCGTATGCTCCCAGCAGCCTGCCTTTCAGTTTGGGCACCTCGGGAGACTTCTCTAGCCTTCTGCCTTTCATGCCACTCTTTTCTTTCTCTGTCTCTTCATTTTTTGTGATATTGCCTCTTTCTGTGTGAACTAGCCCATTTTTTCTTCCACCAGCACCTCCTTCTTCAGCTTGCTTCTCATCATCTTTTCTCCTGTCCTTCCCAGCCCTTATAGCCACATATCCAAAGTAAAAGATGGTCGGCGTGGAGACGAAGATGACCTGGAGGACAAAGTAGCGGAAGTGGGATATAGGGAAGGCTTTATCGTAGCAAACAGCAGTGCAGCCAGGCTGGATGGTATTGCAAACAAAGTCTGCTTGCTCGTCATCCCAGGCAGACTCAGCAGCAGTTCCCAGTACCAGCATGCGAAACAGAAAGAGTACGGTAAGCCAGACCCGGCCAATAGCTGTTGAATACTCCTGGCCCTCCTCCAGCAGGTGCTCCAGGAAGGACCAGTCAGCTCTGGACATCCTCTGCTCCTAACATGGAGACAACAGGTCATTAAAGTTACCCACAAAAGGTGCATAAGTTTTGGTAGGATTTTGTAGCATATATAAGTAATAACCTATCACAATCTACACCTTTTTCACCTCAAACTCTAATCTCAAGTGAAAGCTGTTCAGTCAGGTAGCATGGACCCATTAAACTTGTCTACAGGTCTAGTTTTTAATATGGGTCATATGGCCTCGTTTTCTTGACTGCTCAGTCGCTAAACAGGCTGAACCATTGTTACACTTAATCACCTACCTGGCACATTGTTATTACCATTACAAAATTGTTAGTGCTTTTCAAAACTCATAGCCAGAGCATAAACATTTAATCACACCTATAAGCAGCAAATGAGCTAAGTTTCTCCAACCTTTTCAGCATAATGGTGTCTCTATTTGCTGAGGAACGTATATCTGGCTGAAGCCCCCCTATTAGTTCTTCCATGAGCTCACACTCTTGTTAAGGTGGGGCCCCAACTCCTCATCATGGAGACGTGAAAAAGTGAGCCCCCCACTAAAATGAACTAAAACAAAAACATATGCTGCCAAAGTTAGCTTTTAGAATGAATGGGAAGGGGTGTACACTTTGTCTGTTCGCAGCAAACCGGGGTGAACAAGTCCAAATGAAGCAACGTTTACATAATGCAGGCACAAAGAATATATTCTATTCTGGGCTGGATGAATCAGTTCATTTATGCACACTTTAATTATACAGTTTAATTGATTTCATTTTAAAAAATAAAATGTTGTCAGTAATGGAAATGGAAGCCGTGGAAATCGTTAACGAGAAATGACACAGTCGGTGGCTTGTCGGGAAACTCAGCGCGCGCGCGCGCGCACACACACACACACACACACACACACACAACTGAATAAACATCCTGTGTGAGTGAGTTCAGGCTCTGCTGTGACACTTGTCTATTTGTTTATTCTATTAATATTTGTCTGTTATTTTCTCCCCCGTGAGAAGGAAAAACGTCTCAGACAGGGAAACTAAAAACTCTTCTGACAGCACGAGGAGTTTCAATGAACTGTCAGGGATACTGGCCCCAGCTGAACAGGCACAGAAATCGCTAACTTGACTGATCCTCTTTCGGGGGTATTGTCTCGAGGATGGCTGTTATCTCTACAAAACATACCACAGAATATCAGCAGACTAGTTGGAGGTCACTGTAGGAGATGGGAAAAGCATAGCATTGAGTTGATAAAGCAGACCATCCATATTAAGTATCAAAGCAACAACACAAAAGAAAAAAATAATCAACAAGTCAAATAAAGGTGAAGCAGGTCTCCCTTTTAAAGTAGTTTTAAAGCCGCCCGGCTTATTACTGTCCGACTTTAACAACACAGAAGGAAAAGAATAAGAAGCAGACTCGTTGTAAGATCTACCAAAGTTCAAGAACAACTTTAACAAGCCATCAAAAAGAATAAATTCTCCATTGAAAATAGATTTTATTCTAGGACTAGCCTATCATCCATCCCTGAAAAGATGGTTTTAAGGTTTCAGCCCAAGTGTAAATCGCTTTAAAAATATTACTAAGTTAATATTAATTACAAAAAAAGGAATCCAATAAATAAAAATATGTCAAACAACGTAGAGTATAATTCGGTCACTGACAACTAATCAGAACTGTATAGAGTGTATATGCCCGCCTTTTTTTGTTGTTGTTGTTGTTTTCTCACGGAAAACCTTCTCACCTTTCTCTCTCTAGAAGCCGGGTTTGTCTCCTTACAGCCTCACGGGTCCCAGCAAACAGTGCGTCTTTAATGTCACCTCCGCTCTATCCAGTGGTGGACTACACTGCTGCTCCGGTCGGGTTATGTTTTGCCTTCTTTAAAAAGAATCGATGTAATCGGAAAAAGTGGGGAGAACTTTCCCATGCTTGCTCAAACCGGCCCTCCCTCAGGAACTTGGTCCAGGAAATGGGATGGATGAACTCACAGCGGTTCTGGTTAACTGCGCTCTGGTCTTAGCTTTGTTTAAAGACCGCAGATTTGCATTAATTGCATGGGAATGTCGCCTGCCTTCGGCAATTTAAAGGTTAGAGGTGCAAGAGTTTGGGAAAAAAGTAATAGTATGGCCTTTGTAGAGAAGGGAGTGACAAAAATGTTTTAACACGTTGCTGTGGAGTACAAATGAACATAAATAAACGTATTTTGTAAGTCGATCACTTTGTGCACATTATTGGGGCAGACTGAGTTATAATTGTTTTTCTAGCGTATAAAAACGAATAACCATCAATTAATAAGCATTTTAAATACCAGTGACGTTTATCTGATTTCGCTCCCAAGAGTGCAGGATAAACCATCTATATCTGTCCATATCTGTGCAGCCTTATGAACCTTATATTCTCGCCTACTGTGATTGTTGATAGTAGACTCCTGTAATTTTACATCATGCCACATAACGGCGCCAGTCCCCTTATTTCCAAGAAGCAAATCTCTTCAATAAAGCCCCGTAATTGGCTGTAATGTGAATATTGTTTAACTTACGTAAATCGGTTTTTGACTGAATTCCATCTTTATTCATAACTTCCTGTTTTTTCAAAGCTGAAAACTGTACGTGGATTTAATTTGTTTGAATCCCCAAGGGCTTGTATTTTGTTATCATCATTCTATATTTAAATTTTTAAAAAGAATTTACTTTGTATTGTGTATAGCTGTGTGTGTACACGTGACTTATTAAGGTACCATCTAATCTAGAGTAAGTCGCATTGCTGTACTGCTTTGCTGCACAGCACATGAGGACAAACTCTTGCTGCAAAAGAGTTTGTCTTCTTGCTGTGCTTCTTGGAAGTCTGCAGTCAGACCATGTATGCTTTTACTTCTTTTTTTTCATTCAAGGCCCAGACAATAGGCTAGTTGAGCACAGGTTTGGTTGCAGATGTTTGGCTATAGTCAATGTATATGATATAAATCACATATTCTATCCCTATTTAAGATAGGAATAATACAAAACCTTGAGGTCATAGACTGAATTAAGAAAAAAAACCTTTCTTTTTTTAGACTACGAATACAGACTGCAAAAGAAGATGCTGAACGTTTAATTGAATATGTTAAACCACTTCTCTGAGAATTAAACCCTTCTCAAGTCACCAAGAATTTAAAATAGTGATTCCTTTTAAGTGAAAATTTTACTCACAATTACACAAAAAACGGCCTTGTTAGTCACAACGCTGTACAACACCAGATTGCATGTCACAGCATAGTCTGTCCCAGTTGAGCCACTTATCACCAGTGCACTTATAACTGTCTGATGGCACACTCGGGCCAATTAAAGGTTTTCCTGAAAAATCATCTCCTCTCAACCGCTCAAAATCATCACTGTGCTATTATAAAGTGTCAGTATGTAGATTTTGAGAAGAATTAGGAGGCCGGGTTCATCTCACCGGCTGCTGCACAAAGCGGACCAGGGTAGAAAGCCCAGTAAATTGACAGTGAATCACTCTGACAGATCATCGTCTTGCTCTTTTCTTTGGTCATTACATCTGCAGATGAATGGCGAAGAGAGAAGTGAGGACACCCGACAGAGAGTAATAGAACTGTTTCCATTCAGGAGATGCACTATGTCTTCCTGTGTTCGGTGTGTTCTTCCCTACCGGTACAGTTATCAATGAAACTAATTGCCTGCCTCAACTTCAATCAATTCCTCACTGCTGGATACAGATACTCATTCGCTATTGTATTTTATGAGTGATTCGGTCCTGAGTGTGCATCGGCTAGCTCAATAATGCAGATATGAATATAGAGTGGGAGAAGTAATTCAAAGAACATCCCATTATGAGTTTTGGTGGGGGACGAGAGAGAAGGATTTTGAGGTTCTCTTTGTTGGCTTGCATCTGGTAAAACTACAAGGCTTAAACGATACAGACAGGTGTATTCCCGCAGGTTAAAATGAAGCAACAATGCCCTCATCCATTCACTTGACAGCTTCAGTCCCCTTAGAAAAAAAAGAAAGTAGTGACAGCAAACAAATCATGGCTATGTTTGTGTGCTTTTCTTCTTTAACATTAATAAATAAAGGACGGGGTGCTAAATCACCCTCACCTTGCTTTGCTAAATGATTAACTGCAAACACTGCCTGCAGTAAAACAAGCCACAACACCTCATATCCGATTGCTCTTTACCTTCTGACACAGTTCGCTGAGGTAAAAAACTATTTTTTACAAAAACTAAAGACATGCTGATCTTTCCAGCGTTTTCATCTACACTGAAAAAGTCCTAACAGTTATGTTGTGACATTACTGTGCAGATAATCCTTTTCTCTAATGGATATGAGACTTTGGTGGTCCCCGACTGTTTCTGCAATCAGCGGCAGGGCAGAATTTTCACTTATCCAGTAAAATATCTCGAAAGCAACCCTGAAACTTGCTGACATGCCAATTTTTAAGTTCACAGATAAAATATATCTGACATTTTGTCTGGTTCCATCATTATGTCAGAATTTCCATTTCTCCAATATACCCACCCCCACCCAACCCCGACTCCCGATATGTGTGGTAAGAGCAATACTATGAGTTCTGGACTGCAGTTTCTCGATTGGTTGCTTGAGGCTGGTGAGTGAATGAATTGATCTCTACGAGTAATGAGATGCATTTAACAGATTTGTAGCCTGGTGCAAAAACCTTTGTTTCTCCCTTTTGAAATAACTTTGTAATTTTGGATTCTTTGGGTTTTGTTAAGGTTTGACAAGGCTTTCGATACAGGCAGGGGTAACTGACAACCATCTGGTGAATCTCACAGTGTTTGCTCTGCAGGTGCCTTTTAAATAAATTACATGACAAACAGCATGACCTGCTGTGTGGTATGGCCTGTCTAAGCTTTTGCTCTGGTATTTGTGAATGAAATTCTAATATTTTATTGGTCTGCCTTTTGCACCAGTAAGCAGGTAGCTGTATCTATGCATTGCACCCATGAGGCTTATGGGCCAGTTTGCTGATCACCCGCTTGTCTAAATTTGGTCACATCTGGCTCCACAACTCAAGGCTATAGGAGCATAAGGCCATGTCCATCATCTATATACAGTTTATAGTTAGTCCTAACTAGCAGATGAAAAACTGCTAAAAACTCTAAACTAACACAATGAGCATTTTACTTTATGTTATTGTAGCTGTGATGTTTTTTTGATGCCAGTATTATCTCATTACATTCTCACGAAGATGCTAGGACAGCTGCTGAAAGCTTAGTCTTGTTCATTATGTTGTTTTATCAGCACTATTTTTGCTCATGTGCCCACCTGCTTTCATCTTTTTTCAACACTGATTAATACATTTATGTGGGCCTTTATTTGCGGTGATTTACACTCTTGGATTTCTTGTTTTTGTTTTAACACTTTAAAGCCTGAACTGTGAAAAAATTGCTAAAATAATTCTCTTTTAAAAAACTGGAGTGTTTATTGAACCATCTTACAATTAAAAAAAGAAATTAACTAACAATTTGCGCAATTTTTGCTACATTTGGCATTTTTGTGCAATTTTAATGTTTATTGTATACAAAGCAAACACTCAGAGATTGCACCTTCCCCCTGAAGGGCAAGGGCAATTCAAAAGATATTGATATTTTATGGTGTTTTTATTAAATAATAATAATAATAATGGATTGCATTTATATAGTGCTTTTCAAGACCCTCAAAGTGCTTTACGATTCCACAATTCATTCACTCTCACATTCACACACTGGTGGAGGCAAGCTACAGTTGTAGCCACAGCTGCCCTGGGGCAGACTGACAGAAGCGAGGCTGCCATATCGATCCATCGGCCCCTCTGGCCATCACCAGTAGGCGGTAGGTGAAGTGTCTTGCTCAAGGACACAACGACCGAGACTGTCCAAGCCGGGGCTCGAACCGGCAACCTTGCGATCACAAGATGAACTGACAACTCTTGAGCCACGATTGCCTCTAAAATGTGCTGATGTCAGCATTGTTAATGTGGAAATCTGGTGTAGTATAATCATTTTTATTTGTAACTTTGATGCCATATAATTTTGTACAAACAAAGAAAGTGCTTATGTCCCCCACTGACTAATACATTGCTTTAAAGTTAGGAAATACACCAATAGAAATTAAAGCTTTTTCCTGATTCATGTGACCTTGACCTTTGCCCTATGACCTTGAAGTATTACCTACTGAAATGGTGTATTTTATTATCTTTAAACATAGCTCTCTACATGACCTTTCATATGATATATTGTTTGATACAGTTTCTCAAAAATTTTCTTCATGGTCAGTTTTGACCTTAGGCACTAACAGGGAAGTTGATGGTGCCAGCACTTAGCCTGCTCATGACTGCCAAGGCATGCTATAAAGTTGTGATGTTTGAAGATGATCTATAGAAAATTGTGGGTAATATTCGTTTTTAACTGATTTTCACATGTGCATGAGCTTGTTACTGATATCTGTTATCACACAAAACTTTAGCATGATATCTTGAAACCTGTGGATGCTAGGCTGCTAACAAACAGACAGACACACACACAAATGGAACATACTCCCTCCCTTCATATAAGGGGACATATAAGGGGGTTAGGGTTAAAAATAACACTGATGATGTATGATGTTACAATGTTACGATCGAAAACGGATGCAGCTGCATTTCCCTAACATCACTGTGTCACAGCCGTCACACTCAGAGAGAAATGCAAAGACCTTTTGCCATGTTTTATTGTGCAAAAATTAAGTTTCAAGTCTTAATGTGAAAATCTTATTTCTTCACAAGATTGACTCTATCAGTTGTGTTAACAGTAAATTTCCCGCACAGCAGGCACTGTGTGTCTATCACTGCTGTCTGGTTAGTAAAGATGTCAACACTACATCAGCTATGGATTCTGGGTTGCACAGCTTTGCGTATTTTTTTGATGAAATATGCATGACACAGGCAGAGCTGTAGTTCTTCTGAAGCGATAAAGATATACATAGATACACCGGCTGCGGGGAGAAGGGTTGTGACAGGGATTTCAACAGTGATAGCTGAAACTAAATACAGCTATATCCTGTATCTGGTTCTTTACGATTTATATTGTTCGATTATATCTTAAGAATTCAGAGTTCTCCTCTTTACTCTTACTCCCTCGTATGTCTCCCATGTGTCCCTGATGAAGTCAGGCCGCCTACCCATAGTGGTGTCTAGATCTCAGTGTGGTCCTCTTACAGTACACTGTGTCACCCAGTCTTGTTACACCTATGGACAGACACTATTGATTGGAGCCAGCTTGGAGCATTGCCATGAAAGTGCACATTGGCAGCTGCTGACATCTTTATTAGAAAAGCCGGACAAGGAGGATCAGCAAGTTTCCCCTTATCAAAAGCCCGAAGGGCATGAACCAGCTACAGCGCACATCCCATTTGTTTGGGGATCAATTGACTGGCCGGACTTTTGTAGGGGATCAATTAGTTCTGTCCACTGGGCATAATACACTCTGGCAAAAAATAAATCAAAGTCAAAGTCAAAGACATGACTGGGGGATAGGACAGGGAGAAAGAATGAAAGAAAGAGAGGGAGAGAAAGAAAACCAAAGGGGAGAAGAGACGGTGAGAAGGGGGGGAAGAAAGAAAAAAACAAACAAACAAAAAAACCCAAAACACCTGGGTCACCTGTATGGAGAAAAAAACAGAAGAGAAAGCAAACAACAAAGAGCAATATAATAAAAAAACAGCACCATCACAATAAACTAGCTAGCAGTAGATATCAGTAGATACTAAATAATAAACGATATTGTGCAGCACGCAAGATAGACAGCGCACAATGTGCTTTGAGGCAGCAGCCAAGAAAGCTGTAGTCCGCGTCTGTGAATACCTGTGTGTACACCTGTGTGGATCAGCATGCTTGCATTCCAAAGGTTTCTCCATGTAACGATCTGCTAGGGAGTGTGGGGAGCCATAGTCCCGTCCTCCAGGGTATGAAGCAGGTATGGAGGAGATCAAAACTCCAGACATCCAGAGGCAAGCCCTCTTACGAGTGATCATCTGATGCTTGGCATGAATTCAAAAACTGTTCTCACTGACTTAAATGTACACTATAGTAGTTTTACACATGCACTGCAGACCTGAACTTTTCTAGTTAGTATCTGATGGATGCATGTAAAACTGTAAGTATCTGACTAGGTCTAAATGGACATTAAACAGTATTTATATTGCCAGCTTGTCTCGCAGATGTCCACATCGACACAGCTTCAGCTGGTCAGCATCCTCACCTATACCAAATATTACCAAGTATTACCAGCAGTAGAACTAACTCCTGCCCACTACATTATGTCTTAAAAGACTACAGCTGACTGTGTCCCGACCTGACTCTCCCAACATTTTCTGGATTTAATGAGGGAAAACAGCTTATGTAACTTGTGAGCTGGGGTCTCTCAGTAAAATTATAATATAAGACTGAAGCTGCATTAACACTGTAAGCAATTCTCTCATCGCATGTTGCCTTAAAACCGGTGGTTGGTCATTTGCGAGATTATATGCTCCGGTTACTTAGGTAACGCTCTAATGTATTTTCTGTCAGGTCATATTGTCAATCAACTGTATCCTGCACTCTTATTGGTACTCCCTTCAATCGCTTGCGTCAAAGCTGACAGAAGGGATTGTTTTCACCCATTTTACTTGAAGTCCCCAAATGTCATTGACTTTGTGTGGTCTCTGGTCTCCACATCAAAGGAAAATTCATCCATACTGGGCACACCTTAAGTCTAGTAGTTCATCATTATTGCAGATAAAATATATACAATATGGCTCAACCAGTAATTGCGCTTTTAGATGAGGTACTGTACTCAAGTTTTATTCATATTGTTTCCTCAAAACTTTAGCTAATGTTAGATTAGCTGTTAACTTACCAGTAGTTAGTTTATTTAGACTATCTACATAACAGCTGTAGCTAATGTTAGGTGTCAAATTCAGTAGTAGATGAGTACCATTATTCATGATTAAAACAACCATACATTCTTCTTCTTTTTCTTACATAGTTCAGGATTGGTGTCATCGGGCAACAGGCTGGGTAACAGAGGGCAGGGCTAACACAGACAGACAACCATTCACAGACTTTCACACCTTTGGACAATTTAGAATCACCAATAGACCTAACCTCACTAACTGCATGTCTTTACTCCGCCAAGGACCGTCCTAAGCCCGACTGCAAAAGGAGGAAGGTGGTCACCCTGCCGAAGTGACCAGAACCGGGAGACCGGGGAATACAGGTACGAATCCGATGGACAGCTCTGAATTAAATTCTTCGTTTAATGCTACCGCATCCGGGGCAGCCGATGCACCAGTATTGGGGAACCAGGATGCTGGTGAGAAATGGGCTACTGGCCGAAGAAACCGAAAGATCATCACACTGAAAGTGGAAATACAAATCGCCGTGTGGAATGTTCGAACTGGTCACCACATCGGCCAAAAAGAAATAATTGCCAAAGAACTCCTGAGCTGCAAAATCGACATTCCAGCTTTATCCGAACTATAACTCACAGCATCGGGAAAGATGGTCGTCGAACCACCGTTCACCGACAACCAGATGGCACTCTACTGTTGGGGTGGAGAAAAACGAAAGGCAGGAGTCGGCTTCATAGTTGCCCGTCGTGCAACCAAGAGTGTCGTCGCATTCCAGCCGATCTCCGATTGCCTTGCAGTGCTCACCATCAGCGGTACCATCAAAACACACCTCGACACCATCTACGCACCAACTGAGACAAGTCCAGACCCAGCCAAGGATGATTTCTATAACCAACTACAACACATGTTGGATTCAGTCTCACAGACCGAATTGATCATACTGGCTGGAGACTTCAACGCCCACACAGGCACCAATCGGACTGGGTGGGAAAGCACGATGAGCCGTTTTGGACATGGTGTAATGAATAACAATGGTTTGCGCCTTTTTTCCTTCACCAACACCTACAACTTCATCATCGGAAACACCCAATTTCAACATCCAAAGAAACATCAACTCACATGACGAAATCCAATGGGCGACGATTCGCCGATGTTGGACTACATCCTGATCAACTCCCGTTTCTGATCATCACTTAAGGATGTTTGTTCGATGTGCAGCCCAGATTGTGGATCAGACCACTATCTTGTGCGTGCAGTGATAAAACTTCAACTACAAAGAGCCAAACGCAAATAGCGCCCATCTGCAAAGCTCGACTGGAAATGCCTGTTAGATCCCGCTCGCAAGGCGGAATTTCAAAAAGCATTATCCAACCGTTTTGCAACACTGGTGCCATCTCAAGGCGTCAACGTTGAAGAGCAACAAGTTTCGGACGCCATCATGGAAAGCACCAAAGAACTGTGCCCTCCCATAAGCCGCCGAACACAGCCATGGATATCCGATGAATGCCTCGATATGATAGATGAACAAAAATGTGTGAAGCTGGTCGACTTTGAGCGATATTGTCAGCTCAGCAATGACGTCCGATGCAGAATGAAGGAAGAACGTGAGGCTTACTGGAACCAAGTAGCGGCTGACTTGGAAGAAGCAGCCTCAAAGCACGAATACCACACAATTTATCGAACGCTCCGACACCTGAGTGGAAAAACCAAATCAACAAACAACAACATCCGAAAGGCCAATGGCACCTTCGTATGATCATTGACTGAGCGGCTACAGCGTCGGAATTTGTCTTTCAAGACACTGTACAATCACGCCCCGCCACAAGGACCACCAGCAGAACCGCCACCCATCGAGGCACCAGAGACTGACCCTGGCAGAGGTGAAGACGGCCATCCAGACTTTGAAGACTGGTAAAGCACCTGGTGTGGATGCAATCACTGCAGAATCAATTAAGGCTGGCGGTGATGTTCTTCTCCAATGAGTGCACCTTCTTCTGCAAAATATCTGGCGCACGGGGACGATTCCGAGACAACGGAAGAAAGCCATCATTATCCCAATCTTCAAAAAAGGTGACAACCGAGAATGCCAAAACTATTGTGGCATCGGTCTGCTCTCGATTGTTGGAAAAGTCTTCATGAAAGTAATACAATCACGCCTGCAGAAACATCATGAACAAATGAGCCGTGAGGAGCAAGCCGGCTTCAGATCTCACCGTGGATGCTGTGACCAGATATTCAGCATTCTCCAGGTGATGGAGGAGCAAATTCTATGTGGGAAATGGATGGTCATCATCTTTATTGACTTTCGATCCACATTGGACTGCATCGATTGGCCAGCACTTTGGATAGCGCTGGAGACCGAGCACATCCCACCAAAAGTCATTAAACTCCTGCAGGAAAATTTCAACGGATCATGCAGCCAAATACGCATCCGTAATGAGCTGTCGACTAAATTCACCATCTGTAGTCTGCCAGGGAGACGTCGCCTCACTGCTGCTCTTCAACATCGTAGTCAACACCATCATGAGGAAAGTCTTCAGGGGCAGACGCGGAGTCCAGTTTGATGAAAATGCCACCGTGACAGATCTTATGTTTGCAAATGACAGCAGTGTGTTGGCCGAGGATGACGCCTAAGCCACGGACGTTCAATATAAGATCGCAGGTGCTGCCGGGTCATATGGCTTGAAGATAAACACTGACAAGACGAAGGTGTTGACAACAGATGGGTTGCCTGCCAACGTCTACCTCAACGGTATCCAAATAGAGCAAGTCCAGCAGTTCAAATACCTGGGCTCACTGATCGAGCAAAGGAAGGTCGCGTCCACGGCAGAGAGCCACAGTCGAATAGGTCAAGCAACTGCAGCATTCACTTCTCTAAAGTGGTGCTTGTGGAAGTGAACCAATATTTCCAGCTTGACCAAAATCCGCCTTTTCCGGACGCTGATCCTCCCGATACTACTCTATGGATCCGAAACGTGGACAGTGCTCAAAGTCGACCTCAACAAACTCGAAGTTTTCCAGATGCACTGCCTTTGACAGATATTACAAGTATCACTTCGAGACCGCCTTCGAAACGAGGACATCCGACGGAGATGCGACAACCAACTGCCAATCGATGGGCAAATTAAAAAACGCAGATTGCAATGGTTTGGTCATGTGTGTCGAATGGATGCGAGCAGACTACCACATCAACTCCTCTGGCGTAAACAACCCACCCAGTTGATAATCCACTGAACGGCACAGAAGAAAACATGGCTAAAACAGGTCAAAGATGACATCAAGGGCAGAATAAATCTCGACGAGGCCAGGACAATCGCCAACGATCGCCATGCATGGCAACGAGTTGTGAAGGAAATTCGACAACCATTGGCACCCACAGCAGTCGATCCAGACCCAACGCTAGCTAGGGAGAGAGAAGAGCTGCATGTCTTTGGACTGTGGGAGGAAGCCAGAGTACCCAGAGAGAACCCATGTAGACATGGGGAGAACATGTGAACTCCACACAGAAAAGCTGGATGGTGGATTTGAACCCAAGACCTTCTTGCTTTGAGGGAACTGCGCTAACCATCGCACCCCTGACATAAAAGCACTAAAGACAACTTTTATGTTCAATTTTACCTTTAAATATTCACATTTCATTTTGCCTTCAAGCTTGGCTACTAGGGAAAAAATAATCACATATTTTTCCATCTTGGTTCCAGTTTTCCAACAAATGCGTAAAACCTCCTCTTGTTTACTCCCACAATGGAAAATGCTTGATGCCTGCTATTCTCTGTGATGCATAGACGTACACTCAAATGTTGCTGGGATATATGGGAATGGTTGTACAAAGCTAATTTTAATCTGATATTTTGATCCTTAGAGAAGAAAGATTAGTATCTGCTTTTGCCGCTGACTTCGAATTTCTTTTCTGCAGATGGCAGAAATGAAGAATACCTGCATCGTCTACTCTCAGGCCCTTGGAAATACCTAAAGAGGGGCTTGGGGTTTTCCAAATAACAATCCAGCTGATGTTTCTGTTGCAGAAAATCACATTTCCAATTTCTTCTGTAATCATGCAATCCAGGGTTTCAATCACAAGAACTTCTTAAAGCAGCTGGTTTGCAAGAGAAAAATAAAGAATTCTTTTACAACGCCAACATGGAACCAGTTTGTTGCGAGCCAAGGTCAAGGTCTTCTGTCATCGGGCTTTAGCATAGTTCAGACAAGTGCTAATGAAGACACAAACAGATCTGCTGGGGGGCTGTGAAGCAGGTGGCGCAAGGCTGTGCTCTAAACGATTCCGCCCTGATGATGAATGCCCGCAACATACATGAGTGGAAGAGGCGCATGTTGTGCCATGTTGAAAATGTAGATATTACTCCTTGACCCAATGAACCAATAAATATTCATTAGGCTGTCTTACATTGAGACAGCAAGGCTACTGACTCTTCACTGATATTGCTGTGCAGGAAAAACTGAAGCGCCATGACTGAGAATGCAACCGGCAAGAGAAGAAGCGGAGGTCGCAAATATGTAAACACACTGAAGGGTGGATTTCTATACATTTTACATGAATGTTAAGGCATGCTTGTAGCAGAGCTTGGAGGCAAGTGCTGCGTGTTGAGTATTTGAGAATTTTTGCAACAGCTAGGCCCTTCTGTTGAAGCTGGTGTGTGTGGGAGCATATGTATGTATATTTAGAGAGTAATCAAAGGCAGATGTGAGCACATGTTTGGAGATTTAACATGGTTTAACACCAAGCAGAATAACCATCTCTGATCTTTACCCATCCTGACGCTTTCATCCTGACAGCCAGCACGTTTTCTGTTAAAAGTGCTCACATGCACATGCAGACAGTCTCACACAGTGGCCTGTATCAGTGTCACTGACCATGGTGCTGAAACCAAAGGGCTTTCGAATGGAGCCGAGCTGCTCCACAAATGTCACTGCTATGGAGAACAAAAAGGGGGGTGTTACACGTCACACACACTTGTTACAAGTGCAGTTCTTCTGAAACTGTGTTTCCCCTGCTTGCTCCAGACGCTTAATTGTTGCTGAAAGTGCAGCAGCAGTAAAGTGCAATCTGGATATGGAATGCGTTGCTGATGCCTGTAGGTGAAAAGCAGCAGCAAGCTATGCAGTGAAACAGTTGACCTCAGTTCTTACTGTGTGCATCATAAATATTCATCAGGTAATAAAGAGAGAAAACTTTCTTATTCAAAAGAATGACGATGAGTAAAGAAGTTTGTCAACATAAAACGGTAGTGAGTGTGCTGCCGGAAATGTAATGGACACTGTCACATGTGTTTAGACTGTATTAAATGATGGCTGTAGAAGGGGGGGGGGACAACTCACTGCTGTTAATGAACCCTGCAGGCGAGTTCTGATGAGCTTCTGCTCTCTCTTCATGTATGCAGGAGGAAGACTCTCCGACTTCTCTTTCCTAAACACACTGACAGTGCGTACACAGCCATTTCCAGCAGCTTAATTAATATAACAGCGCTTTACGTGGATGAGATTTAACATGAAATATTTCATCCCGTCGCGCCACGTGTCTGATGAGGGCCCGATCCAGTGAAAACAATACGAGAAAGATACATTTAGGTCATTAAGTTTTCAGTCGTGCAATAAAACACTCGTGCAATCATGAAATGGCCCCGAGGCCTTTTTGAAAGTGAGTCTTTATTTCCACTGTTTTGCTCTCTCTCTCTCTCTCTCTCTCTCTCTCTCTCTCTCTCTCTCTCTC
>NW_005187431.1:3764094-3765162 GCF_000239375.1 Pundamilia nyererei
TATGAGGAAAGAAGAAAGAGATCGGTGAACGGTTTGAGAGATTGATCAATCTGCAGTATTTTAGCCTAGTAGGATAGGCCGACAGTGGCTTTATTTGGCCCCTCCTAGAGCAGAGGAGAGGGGCCGCCAAGGAACCCTTGGACCAATCGGTTGCCGGTAACATTTCAGAGGGGAGAGAGAGGGACAGTGAGAGAAAGTGAGTGAGTGAGTGAGAGAGAGAGAGAGAGAGAGACAGACAGAGAGAGAGAGCTCTCGTCCTCCCTGCTGATTCTCCATCCTCACTCTCTCCTCCACACAGCGATCGGCGAGCTGTGGAATAGGCGTGCATTTGTGTTACTCAAACGCAGAAAACATTCAGTGAAAACGTCCACAGAAAGCCCGCTTTAAGGTAAGGAGACTCCTGAAGCTGTTAGATGGGTTTTTTAAAAAAGACCTCAGATGGAGCAGGCGGTCCATTTTTATGTACTTTGAACGCTCACTATTGGTACACGCAGTGCAAGTAGGCTTTCATGTGGTTCTTGTGGTTGGACTGTATGATAGGGATAGCGGCTAAATGTTGGTTCCTACTGGCGCAGTCTTCCCTCAAACATCGGCCACTGGCCTGTTTGCTGTCAGCGGGGCGCCCAGCTGTGTCAACTTGACAGGAAAAATGAGAAGTTGCGCCATTTACGATCGCAGGACGAACCCCCACCCCCACCCCACTCTCTCTCTCTCAAGCACACACACACGCGCACCAGTACACAAAAGCATTTAATTGTCTTGCTGGAAATGCAAAAACACATATGGAAAACACTCGGAGATGTTGGCTATCACCGAGTTTCATCCGTGCGTAAATGTTCGCTGACCGTGAAAGCGCGCCTCGTTTCTACATCGTGTGTATGTGTGTGTGTGTGTGTGTCCCGGAGAGGAATTCGCGCTTGGTGCAGAAGTGTTGCGTTTACACAGCAGAGCATAGATGCACAACGGACTAATTAATCAAACGGGAGTCGCGTACAACGAATGTGGCTCTTGGGACAGCGAGGAGATGATTCCTCAGGACCACCCCGGTCCAGGAATCCCTCTGTGGGG
>NW_005187431.1:3765182-3805182 GCF_000239375.1 Pundamilia nyererei
GGGGTCGCTTGGGATGCTGTGCTGCACATTTATTATTCTACCTAAGTGCATTTGAATGATTAAAAGAGGAGATCTTTTACAGCGAAGGCTGGTCGCTGTGATATACATTTGGCTCTGATTTGAAAGATGGTGTTTCTAGTTTTCACATGAATACAGTTACCGCCCCTTTTACCGCTGCAATACAGTCTCTCACTTTTGGGTTTGCTTCGCTAAATAGTGTAGTTAATTGGGATGGATAACTGTCAAAAGATCAGTTAGATGAGGCACAGACTGTGGGTTGCTTGTTACTCCTTCTTGAGGCATGTGATTTGAATTTAGATGCCCATATAAGCAAGCGCTTTATAAAAGGAGTCCATATGAAGCTGTTTATTTATTTTTTTCTTCTAGTTACTGGGTTCAGGCCTTTGGTGTTTCTGTATGACTGTGTGCTGGTCCTTTGCTGTTTGCTGGGTTTATGGGGACTCAGTGTACATTGTAAATTTCTCTGCATCCAAAAAAGATTAATCCAGAATCTGATTACATGAAAGAAAATTTCTTTGGCTAACAAAGTGAAGCATTGACTCACTGACCCGACACTATGGATTTAATGTCAGTGTGATCAATTATTTAAGCTACAGCAGGGTATCAGACTCCCAGACTTTTTTTTGATATGGCATACCATTTCATTCAGTTTTACAACAAAAGGTGCTGGTTTCCAGTGGCGGGTAAACCCTCGAGTCTATTGCACTTCTCTGCCTGGGATCTTTAAGATGTGAAAATGGTGTGTTAAAGCTTGTTGAGGTTTACAGCAAACTGTGTTCTCTGTAAATGGCAAAAGAGCCAGAGGTCACTTTGACAGTGCAGTGGGTAATTGCACAAAAAACTAACTTGATTCCTTTGCAGTAGAAGTTAAGGATATGTTTCTAGTTTGTTGCGAAATTAGTCACATAATAAAGCAGAAAGAAATTGCAGTATTCATTTCACATTACCACACTTGTGAAACTCTGAACAGCAAACAAAACAAAGGCACATTTTTAGAAGCTGATTTTGGAACAATCCCAATTCTGCTCTGCCTAATCACAGTGTCTCCTTCATTCAGCAGAATAGACAGCCATTAAGAAAGCGAGATGCAATTAAAAAGACGGTTACCGTGTCTTGTTTAGCCTCAAAATTAATTTTCTTTTCTCGACATATACACACACACACACTTACACAACCCACACACAAAAGACTGGTGGGATAAGTGTTTCTTGCTGTTAGAAGGGTTGAATTGAACACAATTCATTTTGGGGCATCAGCACACATTGCACAAAAATCCTATTCTTTTTTTTTCACCAGCACAGAAGAGGCTCCATCTTGATGGACGCGCGAGGATTAACTGTTCATTGTGGCGTCTGTTTGAGGTTCTTGTGTACTCTTTTCTCAGGGGGAACAAGTGATCTCGGTAAAGTGGGAATAGCAACACAGCCACCAAGAGGGATCAGCTCGTTAGCTCGCTGATAGCTTCAGAAACAAACTATTTCTGGCACAAAGTTGTGCAGCGTGACAGGATGTTATGGTTTACCAGTGTCAAACACCTTCCCAGGGCATGCTCAGCACTGTCCAGTATGTGCTCCTTTAAGCCTTAATAACAAGCTAAGGCTTTGTTGTAACTTTGATGAGCTCACATGATTAAGTTAATATTTCAAATACATCCATCCATTCGCTTCCACTTATCCTTTTCAGGGTCGAGGGGGGTGCTATCCCATCTGTCATAGGGCGAGAGGCAGGGTACACCCTGGACAGGTCGCCAGGCTGTCACAGGGCCAACACACAGGGACAGAAAACCACTCACATTCACACCTATGAGCAATTTAGATTTTTCAATTAACCTATCCCCACATGTCTTTGGACTGTGGGAGGAAGCCGGAGCACTCGGGGAGAACCCACACAAACACGGGGAGAACATGCAAACTCCACACAGAAAGACCCCGGCCTGATGGTGGAATTGAACTGAGAACCTTCTTGCTGTGAGGCAACAGTGCGAACCACTGTGGTGCCCTTATTTCAAATACATGTCAGTTAAAATGTCACATTACCTGTTCCTTTAGTTGTGATAAGAACAAAAAAAACCATCTGCATTTACTGCAGTTTTATCATATATATGTTAAAGTTAGCTCGTGAGTTCATGAAGAGGATAGCCCTCACACTGTAGAAGTAGAAGTAGAAGTAATGCATTATCTTGTGCCTGCTTTCTATCAGCTGTTTTGCTGACTTCACATGTTGAACATTACAAGCTAAGCTCAGCATTAACATTACTGGTGAGGCCCTGCTGAAGAGAAGAGTGATGCTGGTGCTACAGCTCCAACACCTCAAAAATTAGCCTTTATCAGTGATGTTAATGCAAGGGAGATTAACAAAAATGGTTGCTGTTTATGTGGTGGACGAGGGTGCTACCAATATCAACTTGCCATGCAAAGAGATAAAGTCAGTTCACTCAAAGGTCAATGTGCAGTAGGCTACACAACCTCTGGACAATGTAGCCAGCAAGCTAATTGCAAAGAAGTTTTCTTTTTTTGTTTGTTTTGATAATGTGAAAGTAGGCTATGGTAAGAAATTTGTTTTTCCAATGGCAAACGCTTTAATGTAAAAAGTTCCTTTTTATTGTTAGTTATCAGGTAATGCAACAGGATACTTTTATAAGTTACATTAACCAACGCTAGTGCTGGGCAGTATGTTGGAAGAACCATTCCAGCATTTTAAATATGTTTTTATTTTTTTGCTATTGTTATCAGAATTTGTAATGGCTGATGAATGAAAATGAAAAAAAAGAAGACCCAGGAAAGACACCCTTCAACAAAGCATTTAGTATTAGAGCCTAAATCTATATCCTTACAAATTATATATATTATGTGTAGTAGCTGACCTCAAAGCATTGAGCATTACATGTACGTTACGTGTACGTTACGTGTACATACATGTCCGTTGTGACATTACGTGTACGTTATGTGCATGCTGTTGTTTCTAAATTAATTTGGCTTGAAAGGCTTTTAGTGCAGTGGCAATTGGATTGTGTTATTATGCATATCTGTAAATAATTGTTCGTCAGTCAGTGATGCTAACAATGCCTGTAATTTATTACTTTGTCTTACACAATGATTAGTTCACTTGCAAAGAAGAGGAAGAAGAAGTATATGTTTATGTATATGTGTGTCTACATACATGTTAATATAAAGCAAGTGTGTATTTTTAGACCTATTACAATTACTGTCATAGCAACCAAGTCAACATTTTGGAATCAACAACAAGCACAAAATACAGATGAGGATGTGGATAGTTGTGGATATAGAGGAGGATGCACCTACATCATCAACTCCTGCACTAATTTGATATTTTAACTTGACTGTTGTGCAAGATGAAATACTGGAAATGTTAATTCATCTCAAGAGGAGTTTGAACATGCGTTGAAAATGTCACGACAGTCCATCCAGCAGCTGTCGAGGTGTTCCACTCAAAGCTACTAATATTAATCAACTAGAGACTGTGACTATGGAGTGGAGCTGACAGGCTTTTCTAGTTTTACTGGCTACTTAAAGTGCTGAGACTACAACACACATTTAACCATAGCATTAACCGCCTTTCATTCTATGCACTAAAAGTACTTTATTACATCAATGACCAATTTAGAATCATCTCACCTATCATCCATGTCTTTTCACTGTATATCTGAACCCAATTTTGTGCCAATCCATTCAGAATATTACTATAATGATCCTAGCATATGTATGTATACATGTCTGTATGTACTCTCTCCTTAGCAGGTGAGCCGATTCTCATCATCGCCTCTGCAAACACCAAAACGTTTGTTTCACATGTCACGTTCAGTGTACATCACTTATTTCTAACTTTACTGAATGAAAAATCGCTGCAGGCTAAAATGACTAATACAAAGAGAAGTCAGTGGTCCTTCATATTCATTTTGGAAACGGTCACGGTCAAAGCAATTCATCCATTTGTTGTTCAATGGTGGTCCTACAACAAAAGCCAATTGATCACCAAGCCCAAGGATTTTTCACTGCATGGATTATGAATGCTCAACATTTCATTGCAAGCTATCTAATATTAATTGACACTTTATTCTGGACCAAAGATTTGAATGACTATTCCTAAAGCTGTGTGGCTACCGGTTCAGTGAGATATTTTTGGAAAATGGCCACCACTTCTAAACAAAAGGGAATCTGGGAAATAAATGAATACGTTTTTCTAATATCCCCTATAATACGTTTAAATAATTTCAGAATTTAATGGGATAACTTAATTTGTACTTGATACAAGGTTATCGCCTGTTAAATATGCTTAACATTAGTGAGTAATGTAATGGTTTGTGGACCTAGCGTAAAATATTAATCAATTGTACATATAATATTTCCTTGGCAGTAATAGCTGCTTAGAAATCAGACCTCCTCAGCTCCCCGTTACTCCATTTCCACAATATAAACTGGGACAAAAATATCACCGTTATCCACTCTACAGTATATCAAAGCTCAGAGCTTCAGTAGCTATAGTGGTCTGCGTCACCATGACTGAGTGCAGAGTGTTTTCAAATTGTTTGAGATGCCTTAAAAAGCTGAACCCTGCAATGAAAACTCAGATGATGTTATTGAATGAAAAGATGGGTCTTGATATAGTGCATTCATTTAGAAGATACTTTAATGGATGCTGTCATCATAACATTTTTACCTCTCTGCTTCTCTTAGTTTGCATTTACTGGTCATCTCTTTTCCACCCCTCCCGGATGCTTACAGCCTTTGCTGAAGCCACTTTTGCATATTGCATATCAATATAAAGAATTCATCTCTAAAGCTGGAATTTTTTTTACTGGGCTTCCATGGACACAATGGGCAGATTGGCAGGCATGCGTGCACAGTATAAGCACATCAGGTGGGATTATCTGTGTTTTACCTCCTCAGTAATTTTTACAACTACAGCACTGGTTATTTTGAACTTATCAAACCCCTAATGTTAACTGGTACTAAGTAATAACTGTGACATGGGGGGTAAAGTGTTTACAGTTAGATCAGAAGTGAAGGGTAGTGAAAAGAAGCACAGATGTGGGTCTTAAAGAATGCGGATACAAGATGCTGTCTTACTCTAGTGTAAGACAGTATCATTTTGTGAAGAGGCTGCCATCACTGATACATGGTCAAATTTACCCCCGTGGTAATTAACAGAATAACATTTACCTTTAAATTAATCAAAGGATGTAGTATTTGTCATTTAAAATGTCGCCCATCCCGCAGCTGCTTCTCACTCACAAAACCAAACAGAAGGAATACGGGAGATTACTGTCGCTGGGAAGTGCAGGCAGGCAGAGGTGAGGCAATTAGATGTTGAAGATATTACTGATGCTAAAATAATCATGTACACTCATGGCTTCTCTCAAACACCGTGGAAAAGAGATTGGATAAAACGCTGTTGCACTGGATGAAAAATCTGTCATCCTCGTAGAAAAACATTAGTCATGAATAGAGCCTATGTTTTGACAGAGGCAACTGGACTGCTTAGGTTATACTGGGTGAATAATGTGTCAGTTATGTTAGACTGAACTGAGTAACCCTCTTCTTAGTGGTGCTGTGATCTTCTTGGTTCCACTTTGGTTAGAAGAGAAAAGCTGAAAAAGGATATTTAAGATATTAATTTAGTTGACAAAGTGCAAATTGAAAAGAAAATCCACCAATGGTGCTCTTATTTTGTAACCTGGGTGCTTGGCAAGCTTTCTCATAGACTCTCTATGAAACAACAACACCAAGTTCTTTAGGCTTGAAGATTTCATACATTTAAAAGGGGGAAAAGCAGGTAAAGCCTAACAAAAACATGCTTTAGATTCTGAGAAGTAAATTGCTCATTAAAAAAAAAACGAGTATTTTGACTGATAAAATCAATACCACATAGCTGGTGAAGAAATGAACAACACTGAGCTTTGCTGAAAATCTAAATGGACTTTATCTGGATAGATTATTATATTTCTTCAGTGGAGAGCTGGGTCCTGTCAATCAGACATTAGAAGAATATCTGAAGAGGATCAAATCCTAAACTCAACAAACAAGAAGAATGACTCACAGCAATATTTCATTGGTTAGCGCAACAAATGAAAAGCCAGCTGTAATACTGTAGAAATTATTTATGTTATTTTCCCTTTGAAATACACTTTTATATTTTATGCTGCTTCTGTTTTTTTGTTGCTCTTCAACATGGT
This sequence comes from Pundamilia nyererei, assembly GCF_000239375.1. Taxonomy (NCBI): domain Eukaryota; kingdom Metazoa; phylum Chordata; class Actinopteri; order Cichliformes; family Cichlidae; genus Pundamilia; species Pundamilia nyererei. Next base: position 3,771,397 of record NW_005187431.1, read on the forward strand.
ATTCCCCTAGGAGATTATGCTGTGGTCGCAGTTTTGTATTGTTTAAACATTGTTTCAGAAAAAATATACTGTAAGCCTCCTGCTGTGGCTTTGTGAACCAGATCTTTTGTATTGTTGATGAGTTGAGTGGTTGTGAAGAGCAAAAACCTGGGATAGGCTTTACTCACTCCAGCTGATATCCTGTTTTAAAAGGAAGTTAAGAAAATGACTGACTGGCTGGATCCTCTTACTTTTAGCAGCTTCTGTCTCTTTAGCAAAATAGCTAACCTTTCAGATTCATCGGCCTCATTAATATATCAGTAAAGCTGTAATGCGGATGGACCAAAGACTTGTCAACCCCAAGATTAGCAGTCAGAGCCACCTTTTTATCTGTACTTCCCGTTTTAAAACACCAAGATGTCTGCGGCTTCAAGAAGAGGCTTCACTAACCAATGAATGACATCACTATGGCTATATTTATATTTCATTCTGTCTATGGGAAAACAACTCATAGTTTGAGAGTTAAATGTTACCACATTAGTCAGTGTAGCTAGCTAAGTCCATGTTTAAAAAGTGTTAGCTATCTTTGTAAGAAAAGCTATAGCTATATAGCTATATAGGGCGATCGTGGCTCAAAAGTTGGCAGTTTGTCTTGTAACTGGAAGGTTGCCGGGTCGAGCCCTGGCTCGGACAGTCTCAGTCGTTGTGTCCTTGGGCAAGACACTTCACCTACTGGTGTTGGCCAGAGGGGCCGATGGCACGATATGGCAGCCTCGCTTCTGTCAGTCTGCCCCAGGGCAGCTGTGGCTACAACTGTAGCTGCCTCCAAGAGTGTGTGAATGTGAGAGTGAATGAATAGTGGAAGTGTAAAGCGCTATATAAATGCATTATTATTATCCATTATTATCACTATAAAAGCTAGCTATCACTTGCTTATTTAAACAACTTAGAGCAATGAACCATAGAAAGTAAAGAGTCCAGAAGATGAACTAGCTGTAGTCTGAAGAGCTTTGAGATTTAACAAGCTATCAGTGCTAAGTAATTTGTAGTTTTATTAACAGTGTTAGATATCTTTGTAAGAAAAGATACAGCTATAAAAGCTAGCTATCACTTGCCAAGTTAAACCACTCAGAGCAATGAACCATATGAAGTAAAGAGTCCAGAAGAAAATGAACTAGCCGCAGTCTGAAGAGCTTTGAGCGTTTAAAAAGTAATCAGGGTAGCTAGCTACGTGTACATGTTTTCAGAAGCTTGAAGACTGGCAAGATGCAGACTGTGGTTTTGCATCTTAAATCTCAGACTAACCAAATTTGCACCTTCACCAAGTTAATTTGCCCCCTTGATAACAGCTTCTTGAAATAATTTCCTAAATAACAAAAATTACGTAACAACATACATTTTATGAACGGTTACATGCTGCTCACGCATAGAACATTATGAGAGATAAAACACCAAAAGCACAGAGGCCTGAGAATAATTGCTCTGAGCCCCAGGCAGTTGATTGAGTTGGAAATGACAATGGGAGCACAAAAGCACAAACACACCATATAAAGAGCATAATAATGAAATATAGCCCGCCTAATTTAAATGTTGCTAAGCTTTATTATCTCTAAAACTAAAGCATGGCCTTAATAGAAACATTGCCTTTTAGTGATACTTGTGTAATCTACATACATAAGTGATTAAGAAATACAATTAATGGTAGTTTGGTCAATATACTGTAATATTCTTAAACTCATCCCACTGAGGTTAAAACAGTTCCAGCTGTGTTTAATACCACTGTGACATTTTCTAAATGTGTTATAGTCATTTCAATGCAAATCTATACTCCTGTGTCAAAGGGGCTTTCTCCTCCTGTTATTGGCAGGCTCTCAGTGTTGGCGATGGAGCAAACTGTGATAAAATAACAAAGCAGGTTACTATTAATCTAGATTTTGTTGGGGAAGAGGCATACACACATGGATGCTATCTCATATCCTTCAGTCTTTCCTTTCAATAGTAACTCAACCCCCACACTGTGCCTACTGTTACTGGAGTGTTAGCACCTTGTTTTGACACATTTCTCCCCAGATGATGAGCATTTAATCACACCCGCTGTTTGTTATTACGGATCTATGGGGTCAAGCCAAACTCAGCGTTTTATCGTACAACACGTACTCGCAGCAGATCTAGAGACCGCTCATTATGATGTAACGCAGAGAAACATACCAACCCCTCCACTCAAACCCTGCGTTTGAATCGTGTCGGGGATGGGACCGAGCAAAAGACCTCGCAGGCGAGCGGCAAGGTTAAAGAGGCGAGGGTAATTGCTGTAACCTATCTGGGTGGAAAAATGTTTGCTCGTGTTCACAGTGTACTCTTGACTGATGCATTTGGGCATGAAATTGTTCCCCTTTCCACCCTAGCAAGCCCCAAGCCCAAGTCCATTGCCCATTCGTAGCCAGGCCAGTTGGCCTTTCTGCGTCTGTGTGTCTTTGCACGCCAGGGTTTTCTGTTTGCCTTCAGTTGCCTGTTTACTTGAGTGTTTACTTGAGTGTTTGTTGATGAGTGTGTTTGTGGGGGGTGGGTGTGTGGAGTGGAGGGTGGGTGGGTGAATACTGGGTGTCAGCTGGCCCTCTCCGTTCCTTGCAGACTGACAGAATAAGCGAGCGGTGCAGTGATTATGGGCTGCTCTGAGAACTGTAGCATTTCACGCTAAAATCAAAGAGTATGGGAGAAGCTGATTTGAGGACCGTGGTTCAAGTGCATCTGGAGAGGCAAGATATTAGAATATGTTCACTTACATATGAATAGAGAAATGTGTGCTTCCGCGTGTGTTTTCTCTCGTGACCTCTTTTATGTAATTGAATTTCATGACAGATGGCCACGATTTACAGCCCTTAATTATACGCTAAACATGAATGTTATACAGGTTATAGTTAAAAACACAAACAAACATGTATGTGTCGTGGCTTTTGGTTATGTTTGTGAAAATACCTACCTTATGTTTTTTAACCCTCTCTTTAATGTGTTGCTTGTCTGTGAGATCTTCTCATTTCTCTGTTTTGTGCCACCTTGTCTTCTACCTCCTCTGTCCTCCTGTTCATAACCCTGAAAATCAGTCTCAGTGCACCGTGCTGTCCCAATTCCTCCAATTGATCTCACTGAGAGATGAGGTTTTCCAGAGCAGCTATGAACAGGAATTCCCAAGTGTATAAAAGCAAAACACCAGTGGAATATACAAACCATGATAAGGGCAGGATGACAAGTGAAAAGGCAGCTGGTCTGGATGACATGCGTGTGGAGCTTTCAAGATGGGTAAGAAAGAGGGAGGTGGGCTTTTTAACCAGACTGTTTAACATAATCTTGGAGAGCGAGAGAATGCCTGAGAAATGGAGAAAAAGTATGCTGGTACAGATTTTCAAGAATAAGTGTGATGCTCAGAAGGATACAGTTGAGTAATTGTTAAGCTATGGGAAGGAGTTGCTGAAGCTAGGTTAAGAAGAAAGGTGATGATCAGTGAGCAGCAGTATGGCTTCGTGCTGTGAAAGAGCAAAACAGATCAATGTTTGTTTTGAGTGATTTGATGGAGGAGTGTAGAGAAGGTCAAAAAGAGCTGCACTGTGTCTTTGTGGATGTGGGCAAAGCATATGATGGGGTGCCAGGAGAGGAACTGTGATTCTGCATGAGGAAGTCAGGACTGTCAGAGAAGTATGTGAGGGTGGTGCTGGACATTTATGAGGACAGTGAGATAGTGATGAGAGTGGTAGGAGTGATAGATGGGTTCAAGGTATGGGTGGGATTACATCAGGGATCGACTGTGAGCCCCTTCTTTTTTGCAGTGGAGATGGTGAGGTTGATGGATTAGGTTAGGCAGAAGTCTCTGTGGACTACGATGTTTGCAGATAAGATTATGACCAGCTGAGAGAGTAGAGAGCAGGTGGAAGAGAGCTCGGTGAGGCGGAGGTATGCTATGGAGAGAAGAGGAATGAAAGTTAGTAGGCACAAGACAGAGTATGTGTGTGTGAATGAGAGCAGCCAGGTGGAAAGTTAAAGCTTCAAGGAGTAGAGGTAGTAAAGTTGGATGACTTTAAATACTTGGGGTGAAGCATCCAAAGCAACGGACAGAGCACAAGAAAGGGGAAGAAGAGAGTGCAGGCAGGGTGGGTGAAGACAAGTGGTGATTTGTGTCAGAAGGATACCAGCAAGAGTGAAAGGGAAGATTCACAAGATGGTAGTCAGACCTGGTATCATATAAGGTTTGGGGGATGGTGTTGTTAAAAAAAGGGCCGGAGGGAGAGGTGGAGGTGGCAGAGCTAAGGATGTTAAGATTTTCATTGGAGGGACAGGATTAAAAATGAGAACATCAGAGGGATGGCTCATGTTGAGTGGTTCGGAAACAAAGTAGAGAAGCAAGGCTGAGATGGCTTGGACATGTGCAGGGGAGGGATAGTGGATATATTGGACAAAGGATATTGAATATGGAGCTGTCAGGCGGGAGGAAAAGAGGAAGACCACAGAGAAGATTGATGGATGTAGAAAATTAGGTCATGCGGAGGGTTGGTGTGACAGAGGAGGGTACTTAACGTGAGATGGAGGAAGATAATCTGCTGTGGTGACCACTAAAGGGAGAAGCTGAAAGAAGAAGAAGCGAGAAATAGGAACCAACAAATGACAATTCCCTTTCTGCCGTTCACAGTTTGTATAATAATAGTGAAGGTAATTAAAAGTAAAGATATAAGTTGTCATTAACTCATTTGGAAGAGAAATGCAGCAGTGGGCTATAATAAAAGAATGAACAGATGATGCATTTATGCCAAATGTCTTTTTTTTTAAAACTTGGCACTGCATTTAAATAACACGTCTAAATCGAGGGTGTTTGCTTTTATTAAACGCTCACTCCCTCAACTCCTCTCACATCCGCCTTCCCTGATATCTCAGATTGATTCCTCACCTTGCCTTCTTTCCTTGCAATCTTATTCCCTTCCACCAGAGATGTGAGCTAAGGAGGTGAGGAGAGACACGAGGAGAGAAGAGACGAGGCGTTTAACAGCACAAGACATCGTCATTTCAGAGCCTCATTTTATAGCAGTATCAATAAAATATGACGTTTGGCGCAGCTGCACCATTTGTCAATTGTTTTGTTAAGCTCTACTGTGTTTTATGATCTCAGATGTCAGTTAAGCTTATCAGTGATCATAACAGCTTTTTTATTTTGAGCTACTTTTAATTAAATTCACTGCTTTTCACAATGTGACAACGTGTCATGCCTTTTTTTGTAATCACATACACTCACAAACCTTGAAGGACAGAAAATAACTAACTTTTTATGAGCACTCGTCTGTAGAGTCTTCTTTAAGGGTAAAAATACCTCTGGAAATGAGACACATGTCCTTGTTCTCACACTACAGGGACAAAAGTACCGGGCCACCTACGCATCACATGTACAGGAGCATAGAAACCCATCATGGGAAGCTCCCGGTGCACAGCTTTCTGTGCTGATGTTAATGTGAGAGGAGGTCTGGAACTTTGCAGTCACTGAGTGCACTATGCACCTCAGCACTCAGCGGCCTCGCTCAGTAACTTCACATGGCCTTAACACCTTCACTTTGCAATAATACCACTTACAGCTGATCATGGAATATTCAGGTGGCAAGAAATTTTACAAATTGACTTCACTGTACCACCCTCAAATTCACTGAGCGCCTTAGACCAACCTATTCAACAAGACTAAGAACACCTGATTTCAAAGATTAACAGGTGCGACCCATTATTTTTTTGTGTATGCAGTGCACCTTCTCTGTCCTTGCTCACTCATTACAATACATTTCAGGAAGTGAAACATCCTTCAAGATATTTTAAAACTGAATTTCAGGCCACAACCACAATTCCCCTTTGGTTTTCTCCTCTCGGGTTACATCTCAGATGGGTCTAAGATGCAACGGCAGATAAGTGATAAACGAGAACCAATAAAGTTCTCCTTGGTTGCCCTACCTGCATTATTCTGAGTCCTGCATTTGGTTTGCTTATCTGAGAATATGTGTTTAAAGTGCTGAACAACAAAAGAAGCATAACGAAAATAATCCGACATGCCCCCAACTAAGTTATTTGTTTTCACTGCAATCCCCCCCGTTATTATACAGTAATTGTCAAGGGGGGAAAAGAAACATTCTGTACAGTGCTTCCCATGACAGTCGTGTGCCAGAGAAATAATAGAGGCAGTTGGCACCAAGTTGTGAAAAACAAACTCTTTTTCTGCATGATTGCATTGATGGGGAGCATTGTTTCCATGAAAGTGCTACAAAATGGCTCTTATTCATCAGGACAGAAATTACACATCTTTATTGAGTTTGTGCCATTGATTAGCACAAGAAAACAGTTGTTATTAAAATAAGCAAAATCAATCCCACGAGGACATCCAAATATCTTCTTTCTGTATTAAACTGATAGATCAATGCACCATTAGCTGCACACTGCACAATTCTGCCTGACGTCTATGTGTTGTGCGCGTTTGTGGCTGAGACCAGCATCCGCAACAGTTCAAGACACACAAGACACACAGAAAAGCAGCAGCCCTATCGCGATATTGTACAAAAGAAGTACTGATTACATGGGTAATCATAGACAGAAGAATTTGGGAATGGCTCTCATAAAGTGGGCATTAAAGTGAAAGTGTAGAATGTCCGTTGCTATCTTTAATGCCACCGAGTAACATATGATACCAGGTTGTTGTGCACCAGAAAGCTCGTGTACTAACATTGGGAGCTTACTTTACTGCAGGTAAACACACTTTATTAATCAGTTCCTTTCAATTTGCTGTTTTATCCCCTCTATTGGGAAAGCTCAAAAGCAAGGAAATTGGAACTGATGTCATAAAAAATAAAAGAATAAGACAGATCACTCACTCCGGAGCATGTAGCTTGGTTCATGGAAAATCCTTGAAACAAGTTGATTGATTGGATGTGAAATTATCTCTCCCCAGTGGCAAGGAAATGGAAATGACACTAGAAGACTTGACGCTAGATCAAATGACTTGTTCCACTGGATGTTTTCTGTGGTGCAGGCCTGGCTTTGCCCTTAAGATGATCCCACGATGGAGAAGGGGATGGTGGGCGGAGAGATAGGTTGATAGCCTAATGGAGTGGATGAGCAATGGCGCAGATGACGCAGGATGAAGGGGTAGCAGTCATTTGATGAATAGGTGAGAGAGGAAGGGGTGCGGGGTGAAATGATAGAGAGGAGTAGTCTTTAAATGCTACATCATGGTGGATATTCATTTCATATAGCCCCTGTTCTCTTTCCAAGGTTCACATTTATTATTTGTCTTGTGCCCCCCCACCACCACCACCACCACCACCACCACCAGTTTATTCATCCCTTTCTTCGTCTCCCCTCTTTCTTCTTTTTTTCTGCTTTCAGCATCACCCTCCACATTTCCTGTCTTCTTTGGACTTTTAATTTTCACTTTCCGATTTCATGCCCCATCCTTCCTTCCTCATTCCTTCTCATTCTCTCCTCTCACAGCCCCATTTCTTCCACTCCTACCCCGTCTCATCTTCTGCCTATTTCCCTAATGCCTTCTTAATATCGTTTCTTACCCTGCCTTCATTTTCTCGACTTTGTCTCCTATTTTTATTTCATACATTTGTCTAATCTCCCCGGTTACCAGCTGTCATGCTTAATTTCTCCTCCTCTCCTTGTGACCTCTATCTCTACCTCTTGCCTGCCCATCACCCCACCCTCACAACAATGTTTGCACCACCCCATTACTTTCCCTCCTGTTTGTTTTCCTACCTCTTTTACATGGAGCAGTCCCTTGCCTCCTCTCCACAGCCCTCGCTGTGTCTTGTAAGCGGGACAGGTGGCAGTGCAAGTACATGCTTTCAGTGGGACATGCCTGTGCTCAGATTTAAATAGATAATGGCAGAGCCTTAGTGCTTGTTGGGCCCTCTGAATAATGCAGGAGATCCTGAAGGCATTGTTGCCAGGCATCGCTCATGGTGACATGCATACGCCAGCCCACAGGCTTGCAATATTGATACCACGAGAGAGGAAGGGACTCGGTGGCAGTTATTTAATTTTTTTCCTCCTATAAGTCAGCTTTGCACCAAAGTTCACTCAGATACTTAAGCTGAAAGGAGTGTACTCAGAAGAAAAAAACAGCAAATGGTCAATAATGTCACATCCTGGTCACAAGGACCTCTGGCGGCAGTGGAAAATATGATTTCTGGAGAAAAGGAGAAAGCAGCATGTTGCTGTTAAGAGAGCCACAAAGCCAAGAAAAGCAAGAAGCTGAGATTGTGTGACAATTTCACGAAACAATAGACAACAGTTCATTTTCCTGTTTGTGCCATTTTGCTTTTTATAAGCAGGCATTTTTTATTTTGAACCCAGATAACTTGAATAGTGAGTGGCTGCTAACCTTATAAAGTAAACTGTAACCCAGTTTTTAAACATTTTGTATTTCTTTTGAGATTTCTGATTCAAGTTACTCCAACTGGCCATTTTGATGAACCTGCTCTCTTCAGCAGATTCAGTAAGCTCAACATAAAAGATTAATTTCCCAGTAAAGCTCATTAATATTGTATGATTACAGTTGTGGAGGCAACTTTGAATAATTACTTTAATACATCTGATGCCTTAATTTGTTCAGTATTGACAACTATCAAACTCTTTTTCTTTGAATTCCTGAACACAGTGCAGTTTTAAGGATATAACACTGATATTAAAACAGGTTTTCTCTATTAATCACAGGAGATGAGTCTTTCATTTTGGCAGGTTTTTACTCTGTAGCATGCACAGGGTGGACGTGCACTTTACTTACCTACCTATTAAATGACGGTGTCATTTGATCTCATGTCATGCTCTTATAAAACATAATTAGAGGGATGGCTGTTGAGCTGTGTCTCTTTCTCACAAGCCAGCACACTGATGGCTGGGAGTGTTATTCGTTCCGTCATGATCGTTTATTTTCTGGACTGTGACGCAGCTCATCTCATCTGAGCTTGGCTGGTCTATCAGAGCATTCACAGATGATTTGCAATGCCTCTTGTCAGTCAAGGAAATGAAAGGAACTCGACTTTAAAGGAAACAGAGGCTTTCCTCTGTTAAAGGGTAGAGTTATGATCTCATTAGCTGCCAGTTTTGAACAAAATGGGACTTTTGGGGAGTTTTTTGGCTGTTCAAGGTTTTAAGGTGGAGGGGGGAAAACAGGCAGGAACTGACAAGGTGAGGCAAATAATGAAGAGAGAAACAAGTGCAGCTGTCAAAAAAAAAAAAAGGAGGGAAAAATATGCCCCATTGTCTCTTGGTATCCTTGCTGCCAGCTATGCACTGGTGCTTGAGGAAAGAAGGGGAAAAGAAGAGTGAGAGTGTTTGTGATCCTATCTTGTTATTTTCTCTCTGGCTTGTTATTCGCTACTTTTTGCTATAAAGCCTTCTCCTGGAGGCGCTTCTTGCTTTTCAAGAATTACAGGGCTGGTCCCCCAGGAGTTGGGGGTTGTGGGGGCATTTTAGGGAGCTATTTGTTTGCGGCTGCCTCCGACTGTCTGTTAAAGAGAAAAAGAGGAGGAAGAGGAGGTGCGAGGGAAAGGGAGATGGAAATGGAGGAGAGGAAGGACTAGTCAGTGTTTGATCAGTGGGGTGCTGAGTCACACTGGGATGTGACCGAGAGATTAGGTGTTTTGTGGCAGGGGAGAGAAAACACAAAGAAAGACAAAGAGACTCTCTAAATGAGAGTTTTGAGAAGTAAAGTCTCAGTGGATGCCTTCTGCCTTCGAGGTGTCTTTCACCCTTGCAGACACGTACGCTCCAAATATTGAATCTTTTTGCTGTTCCCATCTCCTCTGTCTCTCCTCTCTCCGTGGGGGGCTCTGTCTTTGAGTCTGTGTGTAATCTGTGAGGTAGATGAAGAAAAAAACATCCAGGGATATATTTTGCCATCCATCAGAGGTGTGATACAGTTATTGCAACAGTGTCGGCTGTCAGCGGTGTTCTCGGCGGGAGCTGGCAAATGAGAGCCTTAAAAGCTTCACTTTTACACCTCTGACAAAGATGAGCCTCCTCTAGGATGACGCTGGGTAGGTATTGTAATGGGATTCATTACTATGTCGCAAGTACTTGCTGTGCATGTGACTAGAACTACATCACGTTTATGTTCCTCATCTTGAAGTTGCCTTGAAGTGGTTTTGTCGTATAGTGGTATCAGAGTAAATGTTAAGGAAGTAAAGGAGTCTGCCTAGGAATGTGCTAACTCTAAAATTCTAGACCTAAACCCATGTTTTAAAATCTTCGGCCAATGGCTGGTTTCTGGTTTCAGAAATAAACAAATTTTTTAACATTTTGCATTTCACCAATGCCCACCAGCATTGGTGAAATGCATTTTATTTGCTCATTGCAATAGTCCAAAAAAGTAATTTCTTTAGTTATATTTGGCTAGCAAAATGGGAGAAATGGTGCAGCAATTTTGAAAAAAAAAAAAAAGAAATCAGGTACAAGGAGTGGATTGATAATGACTGGGGAAAGCAACCAATGTCCAGAGAAAGAGAACTATTGACCAAGAGCACTTTAAAGATGACAGAAAATCTTGGGAGGAAATGAGGAAGTGATGTGGGGTGGCTCAAAACTTTTGCACAGTACTGATGTAAGTCAGCAAAACCAATACTTACCAAATGCAGCTCCCGAAAAAAATGTAACATGGATTTTAGGAGAAGTATTATCACCTAAACAACAGGGTACTTTTGACATTTTACGCCACATGTTACCAAAGACAGTCTCACGCTTTATTCGAAGCCATAGGCAAACATGGCCTTAGCTTACACTACATCACAACAGTCAATTAATTGCACTTAATTCATTTACCCACCATTATTCGATTTAGTTTCCAACTGTAAGAATCTATTTACATTTCAATTAGAATTTGAAGGATAATTTGACAGTTGAATGGAGACAGTTTTTTTATAAACCCAGGAAAAATTGCATTTTTTTTTTTTTTACTTATAACTGCCCAAAAGTAAAAACTTCATGTCATTACCCTAACCGCACTCGTGATTTCCACTAGGGGCCAGTTGGGGTTACATAGATCTCTTCTAGCTGAGGGACAGAGAGAGAAGCCAGAGCCAACAGGAAAGCATGAAGGCAGTCACACAGCCCTGACCTGTCTGCATAAAAGGGATCAAAAGGTCCAGTGACCTGACATGATGCTGGAGGATCCCTGACCTCTGTCTTGAATGTGAAGGGCACAGCTAATGAGGCAACACACTGCTTATAAATTCAGTGAGAAGGGATTAGAATTGAACACAGAAATTATTTTATTACTGGATGATTTAAGCATCAGCAGTGGCAATAGCATCACTTTTTACCAGCAATAAACATCCACATTGTGGTTATTCAATATAGAACAAAAGTTGAGTGCCCCAAGTTTCGAGACTGTAGATGTGACTAGTTGCTGTGCAAACATTGATGGTAAAGGCAGGGAAACCAGCAGGCGCATAAATAGATAAGAGACTAGCTCCATGGGGGTGGGGGTGCACACTAGTGCACACACACACACACACTCTTGCCAGTATGACAGGCAGTTGGAATGGCTGGATCACCGTAGGGTTGCGGGACTGAGCCCATTATAGAGACTGAGCATCAGCCAGAGTTCTGGTACCTACTATACCCACTAATGGAATACATTTCCCCATCCCTGTGAGTGTGTGTCTGCACATTTTAGTGTCTATGTTGAGCTACAGGAGAGCAAAACATTCAGAGTATGTTTGTTTATATGAATGTGCAGTAAATTAACCCAGTACTTTTAACAGCATGAATACGCATCGTCTCCTCTTCCTGTCAAGCTCCTTGCCTCAAGCTCATCCGGTGGCTGCTTATCTAACTCACCGATTTACTCTTTTTACTGTCTTTCAGTGTTCAATGTAGGAATGTTCACTCGACCTTCGGCGTTTTGCATATATAGACTTCTACTTGGCCGTGGTGGTTTTATGTCTAAGAGAAATGCAGATATATTAATGCAGTTAATGCAGCAGCTGACAAAAGCCTCACTCTTTTAATGAAAGTTCGCTGTAGGCGTTATATAAAAAATAAATGTAGCCACTGTGATTTTACCTATTGGTCTGTTACGTACATTCTGTTAGGAAAACTCAAGCTGGATGATGTTATTAAACCAGACATGATAAGATAGAGCTGGACAAGAGGTGGACAGTCTGAAATTTATGAAACAACCTTTAAATTATATTGAGTAAGATTTCAGGATAGTGACTGAACCTTAAGACTTATGAAGAAAGTGTTCACTGGGGTCACAGGCACAGGAGCTGAATGGCCCTTATCTTATAGACTGGAAGTCAACTGGAAGTCTTTTCGTAACCTGAGAAGTCACGCCCTTGCCAAAAGTATTCAGACATTCATCAGAAATTCATTGAATCAGGTGTTCCAATCACTGCCATGCCCACAGGTGTATAAAATCAATCACCCAGGATCACCTTCATGGAGACGTGTTCTCTGAGGCTCTTACCCTTCTCTGTCTCGCAATCCGATGAAGGAGTTTGGGTTCAGTATTGTGCCAAATGTAAAGTTTGGGGATTATGGTGTGGGGTTGTTTTGCAGGAGTTGGGCTTAGTTCCAGTGAAAGAAACACTTAATGCTTCAGCATACCAAGACATTTTGGACAATTTCATGCTGTTTCAACTTTGTGGAAACAGTTTGGGGATATCCCCTTCCTGTTCCAACATGACTGCACACCAGTGCACAAAGCAAGGACCATAAAGACATGGATGTGTGAATTTGGTATGGAAAATTTACTAGCCAGTCCAAAGTGAGGTCACCAATGCTGAAGAGCAGAACAAGAACTACCTAGCTTGACATTTTATGGATGATGTAATCAATCACTAGTGTTTGAATAAGTGGATTATGCAAGAAAGTCCATCCTGTGCTGATAAGAAATTCTTTTGATCCAATTTTCAGAGTATCTGGTTGCTGGAACACTGATTGTGCTTTGGGTGACACGCTGAGAACACTTCATTATTTCATATCTGTAGACAGATATGATTTATGCACAAGAAACATCAAGGAAAACCTTTAATCACTAAGTTCAGTTTCAAAAAGCAATTAAAAGACCAGTCTTCGAATTGTCAGGTGTACAGAGGTTAAATGGTGTTTACTGTGCTGTATGTTGGATTTAGTTTTGAGCGAAAGCAACCGAGGAATTAATAGAAAGATTGGACTGAGGTTTGCTTTGTATGTGTGTGTATATGTGTGTGCATCTGAATTCACTGTGCTGCAACCTGGGCATCTAAGTGTGACCGTGGTATTTGACAGTTTTTGTGGAACAGTGTTCATGTTTGTGGGTGTGGGTGTATATCAGGAAGTGTTTAGATCCATTGAACTAAAAATTGTTTGGTTTTATTCCCCTCATACACTTAGTTACCTATAACCCTCTCAGGCTCAAATTAAGTTTTTGTTGCTAATGCACAAAATAATACCTGCAGTGGTACTTCTGAGTAAAAAAAACCCTCATAAAATATGTATGTGGGGTAATCAGGTTGTTAGCTTTTACTTGTTGCAAATCTGCAACGCCTGCCTTGAGAGGGTAAATAAGAAATCGGAAACACAAATAACATTTTTTTGTAAGGTTAATAAAAAGGAAAAAAATATATATCAGATTGATTGCAGCCTTTACGCTTTCAGATTTGGGGATTTTCTGCCATCTCTTCAAATCCTCGAAAGCGCTGTCAGATTGGATGGGGACCACCCGTGGACAGCCATTCTGGCCTAACCCAGCTTTACGTTACACTTGAACCATGACTTCTTTCCTTAGTGTTTAAATGATTGCTAAGTTTAGCTAAGTGGCTAGCTCCAGGAAGAGTCCTCCTTGTTCCAATCTTTCACAAAGCTAGAACTGTGCTGTTGGGAACATTTAATTCAGGAGATTTTTAGCCTCCTCCAGATCTGTGCCTTATCTCTAAGCTCTGCGGGCAGTTCTTTCGACCTCATGGGTTGGCCAAAAACACTGCCATGCAAAATCATATTGATTGGACACATAACTCTGAATCTGAAATCTAATCAAGGTGTAAAATCATCTAAAAAAGGGGTGGGCATTTTTCCAAGGGCCTACATGAGGAACTGGGACTGTTGTGGAGGTCAAGAAACTGGGGAGGCCAGTACAAAACTGATGGAGTCCCATTGTTTGTTTTTTTATCCAGGTATGCTGTCACTGCATTGATAGTGTGTTCGGGATCATTGTCATGCTAAAAAATTAAGCTTTTGCTGATCAGATAATTTTCAAATAGTGGATTAAAATCTTATCTTGAAAAGATCACCGACCGACATGCATTCCAAGCCATGTCAGAGCCTCCACCGTGTTTTACAAACGGCTGTAGACACTTACTATTGTAACTCTCTTCTGACCTCCCTCATACATTTTGATGATGATCTGAATCAAAAATCTGGAGTCATCATTTTGTCAGATTTGTTTACACTGATTTTCAGTTCTTGTGCAATTTGGCATACCTCAGGCTTTTCTCCCTGTTTCCCTTTTTTAAAGGATGGCTTCCTGACAGCCACTCTTCCTCTGAAACCATATCTGATGAGGCTTTAGCAAACATAAACATCTCTCATGTCCTATGTCAGTTTTTCCCCTCCTATTCCTTAAAGACATGACTTTTAGATACTGTTTATCTGCTGGAGATGGTTTTTTTTTTATTGTTTTTTATCAGGCCTGCATCTTCTTCTTTTTACTCATTTTTTAAAAAATGAAAAACGCCATGTTTGTGGCCAGTAGGGAGTTTGGGGATCACCTAGTTGGAGGTGAGATAACTGCATTATCTTTGCCATTTTTGATTGATTCGACAAAAGCAACAAAGTGTCTAAACATACGATTAAAAATGACTTTTTGGGGAATTTTCTTTATTATGTATGGACTTGGCACTGGATCATCCCTTGAGTTATGCACCTTTTCTGTACTTTCTATTGTTAAGCGACTTAAAAAACAGAAAAACACACAGAAATATTGCTCATGATCAGTTTAGAAGAAAGTTATACGAAAGTCTGGCTCCTTCGAATCAAAATACAAAGTAATGAGGGGCCACTCAAGACTTTTCTACAGCCTTACACTAATGAGATATTTTTGATGTTAGTTTTCAAATATACTTAAAAGATCAAAGATTTTAATATCTTACATAAACAAAATAATTTAAAAATGACTATATTACAATTGAAAATGCTTAACTCTCTGAAGTCTAAGTGATGATCCCAACCATATTCTATGCAATCAGAATATGCAAAAAACTAAATTCAAACAAACAAACAAAACAAAACATATTTTCCTTTCTCCACGATGTATTGATTAGGATTACTAATAATGGAGACCTCAGACAGTTATTATTGGTTACATAGGTTATTTTAAGCCTTTGTATTTGAACATTGATAAATTGTTCATTTTTAAAATGTAGGTGCAAGCTGTATTATAAATAAACTCAGATACTTTAAAAATGCACGTTAAGGTTTTCATCGTATCGTAACATCTATCTCACCATTTCTCTTAATCATACCAAGCGAGGAGTTTTTTGTGCCAGCCCAAGTCTGTGTTTCCTTGAAAATAAATCCCTCTGCTCATATCTATAGGTAGCTATCCTTCCAAGTAATGTGATTTCCCTTGTCACTCATTCTTGACATTTTCGTGACTCCTCTTCTCTCTAGCCCCTCAGCTCCTCTTCCGTTTTCTCATTTTCAGCCTCTGGTGTCAGGGTCAGTCTTTCAGTCCATCAGTCTTGGAGGGTCTGGAGGTAGATGGACAAGGTGATGGTCAATGTTAAACCAATGGGAGTTTAAAAGACTGTGAGGAGAGATAGGTATAGGACCACCAGTGATTGAAAGCTTTGAAGGGATGGGGGACAGGGTCAGCAGAAACAGGGCTGGATGAAGGAAGACAGGGAAAAGAGAAAATTAAACTTTAATTTGAGATAGTACGCTGTAGACCTCCAGCGTTGTACATGATGGGATCGAGGCTCCGACCTCGCTGATCCCCACATATGACAACACTGAGCTTAATGCGGCACAGAGTGGTGATTCGAATACCTTCCCTGTCTAGAGGAGGGCAGACGCAGGAGGGTGATGGAATAGAGAAGTAGCTTTTGAAATGCTATATAAACAGTAGTAACAGCAGCAATAACAACACTCTTTTCACATTTTACCTTCTTATAACAGGAAGATCGTGGGTCTAGGTGAAATGTCTGACATGGATCTAGTCTACAAAAAATACACTATATTGGTAAATGGCCTGTATTTGTATAGCGCTTTTCTAGTCCCTAAGGACCCCAAAGCGCTTTACACAACCTGTCATCCACCCATTCACACACACATTCACACACTGGTGATGGCAAGCTACATTGTAGCCACAGCCACCCTGGGGCGCACTGACAGAGGCGAGGCTGCCGGACACTGGCGCCACCGGGCCCTCTGACCACCACCAGTAGGCAACGGGTGAAGTGTCTTGCCCAAGGACACAACAACCGAGACTGTCCAAGCCGGGGCTCGAACCGGCAACCTTCCGATTACAAGGTGAACTCCCAACTCTTGAGCCACGATCGCCCCAAGTATTCACACACCCATCCAAATCACTGGATTCAGATGTTCCAAATACTTCACAGGTGTATAAATTCAAGCACCTAGACATGCACTTTTTCTAAAAGCCTTTATGAAAGAAGGAGTTGCTCTCAGGAGCTCAGTAAATTCCAGCATAGTACCGTGATAGGATACCTCCTGTGCAACAAGTCTAGTTATGAAATTTCCTCATTACTAAATAATCCACAGTCAGCTCTTAGGGGTCAGCGGATGGTGAAGGGTATAGTGCGCAGGCCTTCAGGTTAGCTCAAGAACACCAGCCTTACATCACCAAGCACCATGCAAAGCATTGGACGACCTGGCGTAAAGCACGCTGCCACTGCAGCCACTGCAGCCACTGCTGCCACTGGACTCTAGGGCAGTGGCGTGTCCTCTGGAGTGACATTTGGGGCTGGCCACTTCCTGTTCCAACATGACTGCACACCAGGGCACAAAGCAAGGTCCATAAAGACATGGATGAGCAAGTTAGTTGTGGAAGAACCTGACTGGACTGACCTCAACCTGACAGAACACCTTAGAATTAGAGCAGCGACTGCGAGCCGGGCCTTGTCGTCCAACATAAGTGTCTGACCTCATAAATGTGTTTCTGGAAGAATGGTAAAAAATTCCCACAAACACACTGCTAAACCTTGTGGAACGCCAACCCAGAACTGTTATAGCTGCAAAGGGTGGGCCAACGTCATATAAAATCTATGGATTAAGATAGCAATGCCACTTAAGTTAATATACGTGTGCAGGCGAGGGAATACTTTTTGCAGTGTAGTGTAGTTGCTAGTGTGGTAGTCCACAGTGGGTCCACTTTTTGCATTTGTCCACTGCATATTTATACTAAGCTTTGCCAGAGTGGGATTTATAAAATCGTATGCAAATTAAATATAACAGCTGCGCAAATGTCACTCTGCTTTTATAAATGTGAAATGAACTGACAAAATAACTATACACATGAGTTAAGAGCTCTGATGCAGAGTAGTAGTGTCCATAGATATTTTACTAGGTGCTTTTTGCATGCTAAACAGATATGTTTGCTAAAATCTAGCACACTTGATTTGCGTGTTGATTCTAGTCTAGAACCCTACAGTGCACAGCTGGTTTTCCTCCCAATTTTGTGCTGTTTCTTTGAGAGTGGCAAGAATTCTGCAGAGTTTGACTGTCAGACATAATCATTTAGTTGTTATGACGAAAGTTAGATACCACAGGGTTGATTTATTCCCATTCTCTGATCCGTTACTTTTTGAGGTTCAGGTCATTTGTCCTTGTTTCCACTCTGCCCTTCTCCCTCGCTCTCTGTATCTTCATCGCTCTCATTCCATATTCAGTGCAGCCATTCAGGTCAGTTCTAATTACTGGGTTCCAATTGGAACTGGCTTTTCAATTTTTGACGCTGCAGTGGTGGAAATTCCAAGGTGCCAGTTCTAGCTTTCCCTCCAGTCTGCTGCTCAGCACCCTCCTAGTATGACTTAATATGCCTGATACATTCACCTCACTGCGCCAACGCTTTGCAATGCAGTGTGACTGTGTCAGTGGGAGCGAGAGAAAGAACGATGACGCTATTACTATAAGTCACTACAAGGCCAAATAGCATGTGTAGTGCGTGTTTACACAGCAAGCATTTGAATACTTTTGTGTGTCTGTGTGTGTGTGTTTTAGGATACGTGTATAGGTGTGAGAGAGAGAGAGAGAGAGAGAGAGAGAGAGGTAGAGAAAGTGCATGTATACGAAGAGAGAGAGAAAGAGGAAGAGGCATCTCTGGGAAGGATGGGAGTGGCACAGACAGCCCGGTCTACTCTCTTCTGTCTTTCTTTGGGTCCGCAGTGCAGGAGAAGAGAAGATTAAAGTGAAGACGCAGCTTTTGAAGTTGGGCACTGTAGAAGAAGCAGCTACAGACAAGCATAGACACACATGCTCACACAGAAACACACACTCAGAGCTCTCCTTCCTTAAAGTGAGGGAATATCAATGCTACTCAGCCTGCCTTTGATTTAAACTTGACGTTATGTGATCTCGCATGACGTTTTAACATTCTCTCGACTAAACACCACCACCAACAACAACAACTGGGGCCAAAATTAAATCCCATCAGCTATTTAAATGAGAACAAGGTGATAAAGAAGGAATCTCATTAAGTCCTGACTGTTGCTGTTGTGGCCTGAGTCCACTTAGATACGCCAGGAGTGCCTAAAGCCCGCTCACTATCAAAGACAGGGGCTGGAAATTACAGCTGTAAATGTTTGCAGTGATGGAAAATAACAGGATTAATCTGCCATTTTCAACACACAGACACCAGCACACATACTCACCGTGTCCAGAGAAACAGGCCTGAATATGAGCCTAATGCAGAAATGTCAAGAGGTAATTGTAGGAGTAATACTGAGACTGGTGAAATGTCAGACTAACCTTCCTATTAGTGTGCAAGCTCCGACCTGCACCCTAATGCCATTCATTAGAGGCATATGGATGCTACCTAAACCATTGGTAAACAATGATCATTGACCACTTCGTGCTAATGACTGTGTGCCTGCTTTAGCAAGCATTACACATCTCAGTGTGCCTCGCAAACAGACGGATGTTTGTTCAGCAATACCTATGCACATTTCTGTGTCTGTGTTTTCTTTTTTTGCTGCATCAATTTTCAGCTTTTAAATCAATCCACATTTATGGACATCGACATGTGCTAAGCAGTCATGAAGAGTGATTACACTTATACTGTCACTGAGATCGCAGTCAAGTGCCTGGAGTGACAAATTCCTAATAATATTACTGATAATAAAGAAGAGCTGCCTTTACAAAGTGATGTCTGTGTGCATGCATATGTATATTTGTGTGTATGTGTGTCGTACAGGGAGGAACTTGGGAAACACACAAGTCTCATAAAGTCAATATATTGGATTTTAATGTACTTGTCAAGTCAAATGGTTTCCCATTTGAAATTCTCCTGAGGCTGCAAGCGCACTCTATAGCTACTTTTTACATGACCCCAAATTCCCTTTGGTTGCAGGGGGGGAAAGTACCGATAGCCTCTCTTCTCTGATGACTTCATCCTTTTGCGTCATCCACTTCTTTTTTTCTTCTGCTACTTAATCAGGGTGCCTAAATTTATTAAATCTGCCAACATTATTCACACATCGGTTTAATCTGCTAAGTGCTCTGATGCTATTTCATTGTTTCAATTCTTATTTCTATGTCCAATAGTTTAGGGACTACAGAGCCACTTAAAAAGTTGAGCTGGTTATACCAACTTTATAAGAATTTGCACCACTCCAATTTTTAAAGTAAGCAGTAAGATTCAGATTCAAAGATTCAGAAGAGTCATTTTTTGTTACCTCTTTTAAAAATGTTTAATCTGTATGGCCCATTTCTAACACTTTGCAGCTGCTTCTTAAAGTTTTATTTGAATTGATGTCATCCCAGTGTGAAGTCAGTGAACCGAGACACACTTAAGTACATGTGTACTGTGTCGCATGATGCTAATGCAAAGCTAAAATCTAGAAAAATCTTCAGTCTGATTGTTAAACAAATTAAAGTCAAGTGAGTGGTTGCTCATTTAAGTCCAGTTTCCAGCTTTCCTTAATAAAACAGTGCTTTGTGGCCTGGTAGGTAATGTAAGCTCTTTGTAGCTAACTGAGAAAAGCTAAAGTTAGCTTAGCCTATTCAACCTATTCAAAGAAAGAATTAAACAGATTGGTTTGTCAAAATATTATCTCTTCATACTGAAAAACCTCAAGAAAAAGACACTCTTTTGGGTTTAAACATTGGGAAATTTTATATTGTTAAGGTTTTATGGGTTTGGGGTTGTTTTTTAGCTGGCTATAACCATTCATTGAAAAACTATTTGTAAGTATATGAAAGACAGAGTTATTCCAACTGCAGGAAGTAAAAGAAAAAAAGTTGTTTAGTTGACCTGTCAAGTTATTTTCAAAATGAAGGTAGGTCAAATTATTCACACTGATCACACACAGCAAATGCAAGCATGTGACATGCAATCCATTTCTTCATGTTTAAATACTCTGAAATAAAAACCCATAAGCACACGCTTCCATCAGCAATGCTCCAAAGCTTGCTGTCTGTGGCTCTGGGGGACTTCTGCTTCATACACTGTACACCAAGAGAAAGGCTGCTTGAATTATTGAAGGCCAAAGAAGCAGGATGAAGATGGAGAGTGAACAGGGAACTTGTGCATGAAGGAATGAAACACAAAGGGGATGAGTAGAAATAGACGGAGATAGGAAGTGAGAGGTAGAAGGGGGAAAGCATGAAGACTGATTGGGAAGGAGCAGAAAGAACAAAGAAAAGCATGCGAGTGTAGAGATGCCTGAAGAAGCAGAGAAGAGACAGAGGCAGGAGAGTGGTGGAGGTAAGTAGAATGTGTAGTTTTCCCTGTGGCTTGTTTGCCTGCTGATGTAAAGAGGAAATGGCTAGATCAGCGGGCGCTTTTACCTAGTTTAACTAGTTGCGGAAGCATGCGTGCCACACACATACTATATGGAAGCACATGCCCTTGGGGACAGAAGGAGATGAAGGAAAAGAAAAACAGACACTGTGCACTAATGACCTCTTCATGCTCAAGTTACACTGCTCAATAGAGCTGCAGAGGCTGTTGGGCTTTTTACGCTTTATTGCTCACATCAGTGTTTATGTGGGCAAACTTTGGAGTACATGTGTGCGTGTAGTCTGTGCGAGTAGAGGGTATGTGTGTGTGTGGTGTATGTGTATCTGTGTGCTATAAACTGGCAAATCTAGTGGGGCTCTGACTTCCCTTGGTGCTGGCTTTGTAGCACCCAGCTGAACATGGCTGCGGATCAATGTTGTGAACAATACACACATACTTGCATTCACACATACACACTTGAGCTTGTTTACGGTTTAAACAGCAGGTGGCACAGATAGCAGCCACTTAATCTGTAACCATTTGGACAAATTAACACGACACTATCTGTCGATCCATCTATCTCTCGGTCTTAATTTTTTGTACAATACTTTTTATACTTTTAATACTTTTTCATACTAAAATAGTCTAGTTTGACAAATATGCAAAGTTATCTTTTTAAATTATGATGTTTTATTAAAGGTCAAAAAAAGTCATCCAAACCTATTTGACCCTGGTGAAAAAGTAATTGCCCTCTAAGCCTGATGACTGGTTGTGCAACCCTTAGCAGCAGGAACTGCAATCAACCATTTGCAGTAACTGGCAATGAGTCTTTTTAATTTGGTGTCTTTTCTTTGCAGAATTGTTTTGATTTGGCCACACTGGAGTTTTTTTGAGCGCAAACAGCCTGTTTTTAGCCAATCAGAGGTGGACTTGCTGGTGTGTTTTGAATCATTGTCCTGCTTCATAATCAAAAGTTTGCTTGAACGTGGCATGAACTGATGGTCAGATATTGTCCTCCTGGACTTTCTGGTAGAGAACAGATTTGTCAGCAGTGGTTTGTAACTCTCCCATGGATACCATTTTTGCCCAGTCTCTTCCTTATTGTTGAATCATCAACACTGACCTTAACTGAGGCAAGTGACGCCTGCAGGTCTTTAGATACTGTTCTCCATTCTTTTGTGACCTCCTGGATGAGTCATCAGTGCTCTCTTGGAGTAATTTTGCTTGGCCGGCCACCTCATCACTGTCCTAAGTTTTCTCTATCTCTAGATAATGGCACTCACCATGGTTTGCTGCAGTCCCAAATAACATTGTAATCGTTTCCAGGCTGATAGATCTCTATTTTGCTTTTTGAGATCTTTTAGCCTACTTCACTTTCTCATACAGGTTTAATTTAAGTGATTTCTTGATTCGACAGGCCTGGCAGTAATCAGGTCAAGGTGTGGTGAACAAAACTGTATTCAGCCTCTAATAAAGTCGGATTAATCAAAGCTTATTCGAAGTTTACAAGAAGGGGTAATTACTTTTTTGAAGACGGCCAGGCTAGGTTTGGATCAATGAAATTTTCATAAACAGCATTGCGTTAGATTGTTTACTTGCATTATATTCATTTGATGTTAAAAAACTTGATGATTTGAAACATTTAAGTGTGACAAACATGCAAAAAATAGTAAGAAAAGGGGGCAAGGAATGCGGGAAAAGACCTTTTTACGGCACTGTAGCTGAACTGCAGTTTTTGAACCAAAATTTTCTTTTGAGGCTAGACGGTACCATAAGGTGTGCCACATCAAGTGCTGTTTCAAGGTCTGTACCAATGCAGGTTTACTAACTATACTCTGTGAATGAATAGCACCTGTTTTGTGGCTGATATGGTTTAAACTCCATGCACTTATTATTGTAAAGTACCACATGGATATTTCTGGACTTGCTCAGTAATAGTTAAAATGGAATGGCCTTTAAGAAACTTTACACATATTTTCAGAAGTGCTTCATGATCTATTAATTATGTTAATTATTGTTTATAACAGACATACGACAGGGTAGCAAACACATTAGAGGGTTACCTAGGCAACCGGCGCTGGAATGTCTGAAAGCGACCAACCGTCAGCTTCAAAGTATCATACATGAGTGAAGCGCTCCCTGTGTGGAGGCAGCTTTAGTAGCTACTGTTACCTGTGTTGAGATCTACCCATAAGTCCAGAAAATGATCAATTTAAGCTTTAATCTAAACAGATGAGAACAAAAACACTTGTTATCATAATAGAAATTTGCTATGGTTTGAGCATTTCAACATGGGGATCACAGGGTCTTACTCCCTTTTTTGAGACAAGCTGAAGTGGCTGTTTGAGGAACAGCAGGTTTGACAATTGGCTTCATTTTTTGGCCCCATGGGTTGCCGCTTGACTAAAAGACATGACAGTACCAATGCCACTGTTTGATTGACAAGTGCCAAAACACCACAACAACGGCTGCTACTTAAAAAAGAAAAGAAAAATAAACTGCATTGTTGGATATACCACTAGAAGGGGGTACTTGATTATCTGGCTATTATTTACTGCTCAGTTCCTGAGCACACTGTAATCACCCTCACCTTACTGATTAAAGTTGAAGTGTGGGAAAGTTTTCTGGCAGGTAATTTCTCTATGACTGACAACGTTGCCCTCTCATTGTGAAGGCTGTCAGCGGGCAACGCATTTACTGCCGGCCAGCTGCGATGATGCACACACACAGAAAACACTGCCTGGGCTGCCTTTCAATCCATGCTGTGGCACCACTGGCCAACACAGCAGAATTACTTTCAAAGCAGGGTGTGTGTGTGTGTGTGTTTTTGTGTATGCGTGCATCTGTGTGTGTGCGTCGGTGTCACATGCAGGTGTGTGTGTGTGCATGCGCACGCATTGATAGATGTAAAGTGTTTACTGGCAAGGCGTTCTCCTCCCACATCTGCAGATCACTCATCCTCTGGGAGGCCTCCCCTGCTTTCATCAGGCCACATGGAAAAGTGGGAAATCATTAGGGGGGGGGGACATTGTGAAGTGGAAAAGTATAGATGAGGTAGGAAGTACAGTGGCACATGAAAGAGGAGGAGAGTGAGGAGATGGTGAACGATCGAGCTTTAGCGAAAGTCAGGAAAGCGAGCGAGGCATGTGGCGGTGAGGGCTCTACCGGTCACCATAGCAACCCTTTAAAGGCCGATCCCCAATGCAATTAGAGAGGCTTTGAGGCAGCAAGTCTGAAAATAATAATAAAAATAATGGCAAGAAAGAACAGGCAGATTTAAGGAAAACAACCCAGCTGCATGAATGAAAACCAGCTATTATGTGTCCAAGTGCGTCAGTTATTGCGCGAGCTAAATGCGGGGAAGGCGTCCATTCTTCTTCGCTAGTTGTGGGAATTTAATAATGAGGATGGCAATGGCAAGGCGTATGGGTTTGATCGCGCAGGCATCTTTGATGGAGAGAAAGAACACAACGCTATGGGCTATTTTTTCCCCCCAAAAGCCCAGGCCACAGACTCCAAAATCAAAAGTAAACTTACACATGTGGGCAACACCTCGATGAGAGAAGACAGAAGAAAGAGGGAGAGAGAGGCAGCTGAGGTTTAATTCACAGCAGGCACAGGCTTAGGCTCAGGCCACCAAGGTGATATTATCAATGAAATTAAATCTTCAGAACTTGGAAGTATTATTGCTGGCAATCCTCTCCAGTCCTGTCAAAGCCCATTAAGAACAAAAGAGCACAACATATCCGGGGCACAATGTGTATCTTTTTTTTTCTTTTGTGAACACAAGCTCATTTATCATCCTTGCATAAGAGCATTGTTGTTCATAAACCGTGCATATGCAGCTTTTCCTATGCATAAAATTTATCGACTTAGATTTGTTTTTGAAAACCGGTGTGCCTCTCCTGATCTGGCAAATTCCCAGATGTGAATTGGTTTGCATGGAGACAAGCTGTTTCCTACGTTTCAGCTGGAAAACCCCTACCGCTGCTGTTCACCATCCTGTTAACTGGAAGTCTGCATTTGTCTTTTTAGACTGAAAACAGTGCAGTCACTTTCTCTCAGAGCAAAGCGTATCAATGGCGTTATTTTATCTTGTTTCTCCGGTCCGGTATCACTTAGCTGATGTGCTGTAATATCCAGCATATCAACCAGTGGCACGTAGGGTAATACATCTTGATTAAAAGTGAACAATTTTGCTTAGTAATTTAAAGTACATATGAAAAAAGTAATGTAAAAGCAGTTTATGTCTGAATGACAGAATATTGTCAGTTTAACAGATTGGTGGTTATTGCTTATTTCAGTACTTAATGATTTCAGTTCTTTGGCAGTTATTACAGCTTTGAGTCTTCTTTGGATAAGTCTCTACAGGTTTTTTAAAACCAAGATTAGGGCACTTTATCCCATTCTTTCTGGCACATCCTTTTAAGCTCCACTGCATGGAAACCGCCAGCTTCAGGTCTCTCCACAGATGATGTATGAGGATTAAGCGCAACCTTTGGCTGAGTCACTCAAGGACTCACCTCATGCATTGTAGAGGCTGTATGCTTAATAGGTGAAAAGTCAGCTGATATCTTCAAGGTATTTGGCTGCATTTATCTGATCCCCGTCTCTGCTGCTGAGAAGCACCCCCATAACACAATGCCGCCGCCACCACCAAACTTCACCACAGGGATAGCATTAGTCAGGTGATGAGCAGTGCTTGGTGTTCCCTACATATGGTGCTTGGAGTTCTTCCCAGAGAGTTATAGATTTGTTTAATTAACAAGAGCATCTGTTTCTTTCTGCTGATGACTTTTAAATGCCATTAGGCGAACCCTATGCATGCTCTGCTTTGTAATCAAGAGTCTTTTCTGTGCTTTAGAATGCAGGACGATCGATGAAGCCAGATGACCAGAACCTGAAGCTCTTTTAGAATGACTGTCATGTTCTTGGTCACCTTTGTCCAAGCTTCAGTTTAGCCACTCAGCCAGCTTTATTGTGGTTTTGAACTGTTTAAATTTCACATTTATAGAAACCTCTGTATGCCTGGAGATACTCAACTTTATAGAAATGGTTTACACCCTTGACCTTATCTGTGGCCATCACAACAGTAGATGATGCATGTAACGGCCACCTAGTGGCCTCCTAGTAAAGACTTAAAAGCTATCTTAGACTTGTGAAATATTTGTACAGGCAGGTTTCTTGTCTTTCATGTCTTTCAGTTCAGATTGCCAACGATAGACAAGTTTTGAACATAATTCAAGAGTGATGCCGGAACTAAATGTGAATGAAAATGAATTTTTGTCATGATGGGATACTGAGTGCATTTTTTTAGGGGTAAAATGACAATTTCATCCTTTTAAGGTGAACCTTACATCAGCATAAAGAGCGAAGTGCTATCCCCTAATGTGTGATTCAGCTCCTCTGTTAAAGCAGTCTTTTCAGAGTGGTTCTGCCATCTGTTAGATGCAGTCAGATGACTCAAGTCTACCCTTATCTGTCTCTGCACTTGTACAACATGACATGAACCAGAACAACAACAAAAAAAAACCCCACAACCACACCTTTTAGATGGATGAAACTTTCTGATGTAAAACTGGCTTTGTAGGCAATAATGGTAAAAATGTCTCAATATAAAAGGCAGTGGAAATGTTCTGGATGAGAAGCAGGATCTGCTGCCTGTGCATGCGGTGACTCAACAGCAACTTTGTTCGTATCGGAAATAATAGCAGTGAAAGGATTTTTCATTGCCCATCCATGACAAATCGTGTTGGGGTCGCATCCTACTGAGTGTTTATATTGTAGCATTTGCATTTCTCTGGCCCGTTCCTGCAACCCCCAAAGAGAATCGATTTCTTGCGCTCGCTGCCCTTTCACGTCTGTCATTTTCACATTCTCTCCTATTCCATACTTATTTCTCCTGGTTTCTCTTATTTTGTGCTCTTTCTTCTCTTTGTAGTTTCTTAAAGCCAGGATCTTTATAATTCTGCCCTCTCTTTATTTATTTATTTATTTTTGTCTTTCATTTCCTTCACTCTTTCCCCCACCCTTTGCTCCCCATGGCTCTCTTGTCATGCCCGCTTGTTTTATTGCTTCTTGCAGTATCTCGAAGCCCATAGCAAGGCTTTTCTTCCCGGTTCCTTCCTGCACGATTTGGTGCCGGTTTCATCTTTGGCCACCTTTTTCTCCAACCCCTTTCCCTGTCTCGTGTGTTTACACCCTCTCCATCTGCCTGATGACTCGATCGTCTCCTTTCAGTCTCCGTGTTTGTCTTTCTCCACATCTTTTTTTTAAAATTTCTTATTTCCTACCCCTTCTCTCTGTTTGCACCTCCACAGCCAAGTGTTATCCCTTCCTCCTCTTCTCCGTCTGTCTCTGTGTACTGGGTCCTGTCCTCAGCCCACAGCTTAGTTTACAAATGGATTTTCTCTCCAAAGAAACACATAACCATCTCCAGACGTCTTTATTTAACCAGCAACAGCAAATTTATAGCTGTCATTTTTGCAGATTATTACTGGCGGGGTGACACCACATTGCAAACATATAGTATATGCGCATGTTTTACTGCATTTTGTTGCATTACCATGTTTCTCATCAGCACTCATTCATATCCTAAGTAATCAATGTGGTTTAGGGACATTTGTACCATTTTTTTTATACACAAGAGCATCACTACCTGCAGGGACCCCTCTCTTGATCGTCCTCTAAATCCTCTGCCCAGATCCAAATATTTATGTGAAAGAGAACCCGGTTAAGCCTCTTTGTTATTAATGATACATTAGCTTTAATGTAGCATAAAATGAAAGTTTATTGTTCAGTGTGGGCTCGCACCTGACCCCCACCCCCATTCAATATTGGGTAGGTTAGCTCAAGTGGTTAAGACTTTTCAAAACTGCCCTTTTGCGATGAATTATTTAGCATTTTCACAGTGGAAGAGTTCAGTAAAGGTTCAGGTCTGTCACACCTCGCCCGTATTTCTACTAAAAAAAAAAAAAGAAAGTTGTATCACTGCCGTGAACTTTAATCACAACACAATTTGACCTGACATTTCTCACAAGCAACACGGGAAGGTACATTAAAAACCTTTTTCAAAGTAATGAAATTAGAGAAGTGATCTATTTTCTTTCTTTCTTTCTTTCTTTCTTTCTTTCTTTCTTTCTTTCTTTCTTTCTTTACATACACAGTGTAAATTTCCATGATTGTAAAGCAGTGGTGCACAGATGAACCAACCCACTGACAAGCAATGAAGTAATTCGATGATTGATATAGAAATCAGATGCTCAGCAACATCTTGAACAACTAAAGAGTCTGTCCAGAATATCTGAATGAATTTTCAAAGATTTGGCGACCAAAAATTGTTCCAGCTTGCTTTTCTCTTCAGTGTGAGTGGCTCATTACACATCTGTTTAATGCTTTTCACGTGTGAAGAATATTCTGGTACCAATTTGTGGTTTGTTGCCAATTGTGAAGAGAAGATGGGCATGCTGTGGAGATAATTGAAATATCAAGACTTTGGCATACTCTTCTGCATAATTACATGTGAAAAGGTGGTTATTTGAGTTACTTTTGCCTTCCTATCAGCTGGCTATTGTACTCTACTCTCTGACATCAACAATGCACAGCTGCTCACTGGATATTTTCTGTCTTTCTGTACAGTTGTAACCCTAGAGGTGGCTGTGTGGGAAAATCCCAGAAGATCAACAGTTTCTGAAACACTTCTGGGACCAGCAACCAAGCCATGTTCAAACTCACTTAAAACGCCTTTCTTCCTCATTCTGATGATCGGTTTGAACATAAGGAATTCTTCTTGACCATTTTTGCATTCCTGAATAAATTATTAATGTAAAAATATTAATGAGCAGTTGAACCTGTTGTACCTAATGAAGTGGCTGGAGAGTGAATATCTGCACGTCTCTGATACACAGTTGTAAGAGCTGCCCTGTAGGCTGTGACTGTCCCCTGCATTCTTCTGCTGTTTTGTCATCATAAGGAGCAGGCCACAAAAGGGCCACAACGATTTTGAGGTTTGTGACACTTTCCACCCCGATACAGCTTCTCAATAGGATTCAAGAATGAGGCATACAGTGAATGAAACTCCATCAGCATTCTTGGAGTAGCCCCAAACCATTTAGCGATGACAATACTATAGTGGAAGCTGACATTTCCCAGACAATGATAAAACTCAGAAAACCTGTGTCAGTCACAGGGATACGATTTTTGTAAAGGTTGTCCAGGGTTTAGATGTCCACCATGCTACCCTAGCATATTATGGTCAAATCTTCTGACTTGTGCCAGTTTGACATATATAAATATGAAATAGTGTCGGTAGGAAGTGCATCAACAAAAAGCACATAAGATATACAATATAACGTTTGGGCTGTTCTACAACTACTGCAAATATATAGACTGTAGTAAAAGGAAAATATATTGCACTACCAATATATAGTTGATAATGTGTGTAGTGATAAGCGTACAAAAACAAGATCTTCCTTCACTCTGTCACATTTCCTTTCAAATGGTGCTTTGTAGGCTCGCTGCATTATCACCTTGTGACTTTTCAGCACTCACTCCAAACCGCAGTAAATCAATCTTAATTTTATAGTACTGTTTGTGATGATCGTGTTGCAGATATCTTGTTACTGCTGGAGCCTAAAGAATTCTCTTCTGCCACCACCGTTGTTGCGTATCCCTAATTAAAAATAACACAAAAACAATAAAGAGTTACAGCTGAATGATTACGTACATACCCGTTTTACCTGTGTGGATGATTGATAATGATGAAATGGCTTTGTCTTTGACTGTACCTGGAGACCACACTCTGCCAACATCAGGTCATGTTTGATTATATAGTCCACAAGTACAGAAATTGCCAATATATTTGGAAATGTGTGTGTGCGTGTGTGTGTGTGCAAATAAAGCTTGTGCAGATTGTGCAGATCGCCTTGCAGCCTCTAAATGAATAATCGGGTAACACATGCTGATAAATGATCAGGGTTCACAGCTTGTGAACTGTGGCGGTGAAAAATTAGCATCATTCAGCTAGCTTACATAGCATTAGCTAGAGGATCATATGGTAGCTCAGATATTTCCAGACATAGAGGTGAAGACTTACAAACTGATGCTTTGCTCTACGTTATGAAATTCCAGGTCTCTATGCCCCTGCATGTGCTAGTTATACATCCCAGGAGTCTTTGTCACAGTCTTCCACCCTTCACTGTGGTTCAACACTACACAGAGGGAAAAGACATGAGCTTTTGGTGCTTTAGAAGTTAATCATTTATCCATTTGAATTCTCAAGGATGCAGATCACAACAACTGCAAAGTATGGCTCCTTGGAAGCAAAATACAGTTAAATGACGGGTGGCTGAAGATTTTTGCACCGCAATATATTTTGAAGAGTAAAATTACATGTAACTCCTGTATTCAGTCTCTCTTGCTCCAAAAATATTGTTTAAATTAAACTGGAACGTTTCAGTCCTTACATTTAACATTTTTGCCAAATGTGTTGAGAGACTTTCAAGTAGTTAGTCAGCAGAGAGTAATCGAACCTATTTGATCACAGAGTTGTTTAAACTCCATACATCATGCCTTAGTCATTTTTTTCTATAGGTGTGTTAAAATATTTGAAAATTGTTACAAAACTGTCATTTTAGACCAGAGCAAAGCAGCTGAGAAAAACTGTGAATGTTGATGTAATGACTTAAAGGGTTTAAGGTTAGGATTAAATGGATGTTTGAAAAGTAGTGGTAAGGTCAAAGGTTACAGTGATGAAACCATGACTTTGTGTTTTTGCGTGCTTCTGCAGTTTATTTAGATTTCTCTCAAGGTTAACAACGCCAATAATCTCTCACCTTCTTACCTCTACGTTTTGCATGGCAGTGATTTAATGAGCTTCGCCGACAAAGTTCTATTTAAAGAATGTTGTTGTGGGTTATTTTAATGCATTTCCCCAAATGTGTCTTCCAAAATGCATGAGTTTGTTTTCCACTTGATATACTTGATATATTTGATTGTTGCTCCATCTCTAGTATGCGCACAGTGCAATGCATATTAATACAGAAAACCAAATGTATAATTCAAAAGGAATATTTTCAAAGCTCTGAGACCTGGGGCCATAAACTTGCACCATGGATTTTTGATGTCGGG
The DNA here is from genome assembly GCF_000239375.1 of Pundamilia nyererei. Classification (NCBI taxonomy): domain Eukaryota; kingdom Metazoa; phylum Chordata; class Actinopteri; order Cichliformes; family Cichlidae; genus Pundamilia; species Pundamilia nyererei. The sequence goes on from NW_005187431.1 coordinate 3,802,466, forward strand.
GTTGGGTTATCCATTCTGAGTGTACAGTATCTGTGAAAGTGCAATGTATACAAATCGTAGAGGGCTGAATTCTTACGTGGTGCAGCATCCACAAGTCCATGCAATCTGCATATCATTATTATTATTACTAAACAACACCTGCGCGGCTCGTGATTATTACATACTGCATAGATCAGAGGATGGATGACACGCAGGAGATTTACAGCTGAGGAAGCAGAAACCGCACAGAATGGGAGAAAGATGGATGGGGAAGTGTACTGATGGGACCAGGGTGGAACAGAGGGGGGTGGGGTGGGGTGGGGATAAAGATGTTGTAATGTTTTTGAAGGTGTGGGTGGGATACAGTTTGACAGAACATATAGCAAAGGCTAAACACACACATGTGGCCCAGGCAGGTGCTGTGGTCACAGCCGTAGCCTGAGTGAGAGAAAGAGGCAGTGTGAAAAATTGATGTGCCCTACTTACAGCAGCTGAGCAGAGACAGGAGCAGGAGGCAGGGGAGGCTGAAATGATGTTAGATTTTAGCAAGTAAACCGTGTTTGGGTTGTGGTTTTTTCCCTTTTTTCTTTTTTTGTGCATTACATCATGCCAATTTGTTCTGGGCGTGGGTGTGCGCCTGTAACTCATTTAGCTCCATGTTCTGCTAACATGCAGTGTAGCTTTGTTCTTCTGTTTTTGTGTTCTTGTTTTTCTTTGTTTTGTCTTTTTTAAAACATGAACATGAGTGTTATTGGTTTTCAAGCTGAATGCTACTCCCCTATAAATTTAACACCCTCAGCTTCAATCTGGCAGAAATACAGAGACTTTCCTCCTTTTGCACACACCGTCCGCTCTGGAGGCCTGGGCCGCGCAGCTCTCATTAGCCCATCTCACGCTCTTCGGCACTGTTTGACCAAGTGAAGCCCTTTATCTGCTGTCCTCCTATTTAAACGAGGTGGGGAGAGTATCTGGTCCCTAAAGGAGTCAGCAGAATGGAAACCGCTGCACGTTAATCAACACACCCGAGCTCCACACAGGAACAACTAAGAAGCTGTGCTGCTTTAGCCCGTTTACTCCAAGGAATAACTTAATGACCGAAAAGGATTTATGAGGGTTTACGCTGCTGGCCACATAGAGTGTTGAGTATTTGAATTTATGCTGCGCTCAGCAGCCTGCTTAATGCACTGTAGTGACCATGACTCACCTGAGGGCTGAGATAACTATTAAAGAGAGCTAGCTCACAGCACTCAACTCGGATCTTTTTACTTGTTAGACGGGAATAAACTGCTGGTGCAATTTCAGGTGCTTCAGGCAGACTGTAACACTGGATTTCACTCGCAGATTACCTGTAAATCAGACTTTCTTGTTTACATCTCCCAACTTTTATGTTTTTCCTGTCATCCACCACCATTCATGAGTGACAGCATTTGTATTGGATTGACAGGACATCCTGCATCTGTTACCGGTGTCCTAATCTCATAGAGATGGCAGCATTTTATCATTCTTTCTAAAAGTATATACATAGCATCGCTGTGGAAGCGCTGTAGCACTGAGAGAGACACACAGACTCAACAATGCATTAAGTCTCAGGTGACAAACTGGCTCAACCGAAACCTGCCGTCATAGAGAGTGACACATAATGAAAACACAGTGTTGATATAATGGGTAAGCATAGCTATTTTGATGGAACTATTGTGTGAAATGACACAATACTTTTAAGTAGGCTTCTGCTAAGAGAACATGTTTTGATTATTATTATTTTTCATGTATTCTTACCTCCGACAGGCTCACCCCATCCAAACAAACAGAATATTAATGATGAAAGTGAATCAAATCTAGAACATCCTACCTATGCCTCCTGCTCCCATCCTCCTGCTGTTCAAGATAGCAAAGGCCACATTTACAGATTAGCCAGTTTAGCTAGCTTACCAGAGAATGCATGATACAGCTAACATCACTCAGACATCTAGTTTGGATTAACAAGGTCCCCATAAGTATGGAGGTCTTCATCATAAGTGCGGGGTAACGTAGAGCAGGAGACTGACAGATGGAAAATGCAGTATCAGCATTGATGTAGTTTCTGTACTTTCTTCTGTTGGGGTGACGAGAAAGCAGAGCCTGAAAGTGAAGCATTTGATTTACTGGTCAATGTACATCCCTACCCTTATCTATGGCCACAAGCTCTGTGTAGTGACCAGAACAAAGAGATCACGATTGCAAGCAGTGAAAATGAGCTTCCTCGAAGGGTGTCTGAGCTCTCCGTTTGAGATACAGTGACATCCTTTGTAATTTTGGATGTATTGAGAATAGAGCCACTACTCATCCTTATCGAAAAATGCCAGTTGAGGGGGTTTGGGCATCTGACTGGGATGCCCCGTGATCAGCTCCTAGGTAAGGTGTTTTGGGCATGTCCTACCAGGAGGAGGCCCTGGGACATACCCAGATCATGCTGGAGACACTGCATTTCTCTGCTGGTTTGGGATCCCCTTAGAGCTGGAAGAGGTGACCCAGGAAGGAAAGGTCTGGACTTCTCTGCACAGTATATCAAATCAAATCAAATCAAATCACTTTTATTGTCACATCACATGTGCAGGTACATTGGTACAGCACATGTGAGTAAAATTCTTGTGTGCGACCTTCACAAGCAACAGAGTTGTGCAAATACAATAATGTAAACAAGCAAAATACAAGAATGGCTACATCTGAAACTAATAAATATATGTACAATATATAATAGT
>NW_005187431.1:3805731-3834014 GCF_000239375.1 Pundamilia nyererei
CCATACCACGTGGTGATGCATCCAGTGAGGATGCTCTCAATGGCACAGTGATAGAAGGTCCTGAGGATGCGGGGGCTCATGCCGAATCTTTTCAGTCTCCTGAGAATAGTATACATATATACATATAGTATATGTGTCTCTGTTTAGACTCCTGCCCTACAAACCAGACCCAGATACATGGCAGAAAATGGATGGATGAGCTTGTTAAAAACAGTGGCAAAATGCTGCTTGACCTTCTTCAGTACAGTACCTATGACATCACTGTTTCAAAGTTCGGTTTAACTATCTTATGATGGAATATTTTACTTGTCGTTCAGTGACACACCATGATGGTAAAAGATGGTTCAAGCCTGCTCCTGCTGAAATATGCACAGGCAAAATGCTGAATCCCTACTGGGATTGTGGCCAAAGATTTTGACAGTGGCTGCATGGCTAAAATTAAATGGCACTTATTTGCCAATAAAAGTATTTGAAACTAAGAAATACTTATTATTGGTCTTCATAAAAACATGCAAAAAAAATAATCTAAATAAAATCTAAATCTGCAAAGTTTATGAAACAAAACGCGCGAGAGAAAACCAGAAAATGTCTGGTCGAGCAGTTTAAACATAGTCATATGAAAGTCCATCATTTGGAGCAACCTTACAGTTAATTTTAGTTGAAGATAGGATTTAAGAGTGATGTAAGTCAATTTAAACGTGTTGTGTTCAGTTCAGCTGTGATGAACATAACACAGATTTCACTTCTTGACCAACAGCTGACTTTACCCTACGAGCAAAGTGAGTCCAAAATAGACAATACTATTGGCTACTGTTATGATAAAGGAATTTTTCCTTGGGAGGGCATTTTTCCAGCTGGATGGTGAGTTAGCACTCAGTTCAGCAATTGTAATGGTTCAGTAACCATGTCTCCAAATTCCTAGTGCCACCTTTTCTGTGGTGATAAACAGAATGCCTTCTGTTGCTACAGGACCTTTATTCTCTGCCATATGGGAAAAGTTTGTATTGTATATTTTATTATAAGACATTTTAGGCTCATTACGTGAAATTTCTACCCAACAAATAAACAGTATTTTCAAAGTGTCATTTCTTAGCTCCACGTATATAATTCCAGCACCTGTCGTCCCCTCCTAAAGTCTTTGTCGGGATATTATGTTTGTCCATCTGCCTCTCCTTTAAAGCGTCCGTTGAACAGGCCTCGTTTCTCTGAGGATGCAAGACGTGCAGGGTAATTGAAATGGGGCAAGTCAAGCAGATGGAGATGTGTGTATGTCTGTGTGTGTCTATGTGTGTGTGGTGAAGGGAGCAGTGTCTGGCAGGAGTTAAATGGCTGGATATGTTAACTCCCCAATGAAAGCCAAAAGGAATGCTTGCCAGATCCCACTCTCTCCTGCACACGCACTCACAAGCATGCGCACACCTTGCCACGTGCCTTTCATAATTCCCTTTCCATTTTTCCTGCCATTCATCTGCGTTGAATGCTGGAGGATTGGTGTTTAATTGTTTCGTTCCCCATTTATTCTCCTATCCCACTGGAGTTTCTTGTATGTTCTCTGCATACTACCTGTGATTCTCATTCTCTGTGGCATTCTCCTCTCTCTTTCCTATCTATTTAGTTAGGTATGAGACTTTTCCTCATGACTTCAGGGCTTTGCTTCTGTTCATGGTTCAGACAGGCACTCACCACAGTGCTTGCAAGCACAGATTGTCACATTTTAACATCACAGTCAGCATGAATTAAAAATTTATATTCTTTTCATACAAAGAATTTTCTGTGTTCATGAGAGCTTCCAAAAAACATTCAGATTTATATCAAGCGGTTTAATTGCCTAAATGCAACCAAACAGCAAATGAAAAGCTCAACAGTAAAAATGAACTCGTCCATGTAGGACTGTGAAATGACTTACCATCCTTTGAGTCTTTGGAATAACATCATCTCATGTAGAGACATGAATCAACATGGTGATACAAAAAATAATAAAAACAGTTATGTCTGTGTAAACAAAACAGCAGAAGAGTATATTTGTTTCTACGAACATGAAGACCAGCAGAGGGGTTTATTATGAAGGATATGAGTTTCACAACGGTGTCTTTTTCTATTAAGCTGGGTTTTCTGCTTCAGGCTCTGTGTATGCTCACATAATGTCACTTTGACTCTCCTTCTGCACAAAACGATCCCTATGAGCGTCACCTACTCCAATCAGAGACGACGATAAAATAATGATTTAAAAAATGTATTCATAATATTATTATTAAAAAATATTTAACAGTGAAATACAACACTGTTGCAAATCAGTGCTGTAGAAAATTGTCAGTATTGATAATTAGTACACAAAGTGGTAAAATAAAGATTTTAATTTGAATTTAATTGTGAATGCGCTTTCAGTGCAGTAAAAGTTACTGTCCCACTGTCTAATAAATGGCAAATGGACGACTAGTACTTTTGTGGCGCGTTTCTATTCAGTTTGAGCACTCAAAGCCTCATTCACCCATTGATGCACTCATCCATACAAGTCAATGGCTAAGCACTTTTAACCTATAACATTCACACACTAACACTCCAGTGGATGCATCCTGGATTTAAGGTATCTTGCCCAAGGATAGGTGCCACAGAGTGATTATTTAATTACTTAATTAGCTGAACCATCATCTCAGTGACAATTAGATTTTTTGCACAGTAAATTTAACCTCAGAATCTTATTCTAGAGAATGAAATAAGTCTGATCAAATTCAATCAAATAAAATAGCTGTGACAAGAAGAACGAAGGGCAACCTTAGTGTAGTGAGCAGGCTGTTAAACTACTGAGCAGTTTAATATGTTCTTACTGTGCCCCCATTTAAGCACTGTTAACAGTAAGAATTAAGCCTAAAGGGGTCTTTTTTCAAAATCAGAACTTTAATATCTCCAGCAAAAATCTACCAAACTGTGAATTTTGTGTGCTGTTGCATTTCTATTCTCCATCTCTCTTCATCTTTTTGCTCTTTCAATTTTTCCATTGGCATTCTCAGTTAGTGGCAGCTACTGGGCCAGAGGGAGATGGAAAGATGTTGAGAGAGAGGAAGAAGCGAGAGGGAGAGTCTTGATGTTTTGTTGCTCTTGTGTTCTAAAGGAAGGTTCCTCCTTTATCAACAGTCTAACAGGCTGCTGTGCTCACTCATCTGGATTTTACCTCGACTGTTTACTGCTGGGTGTCAGGGCCCACACAGTTGATGGCGCACACGCACACTTTCATATACGCACATCTTTCTTTTGTGCTTCAGCACGTGCACAAACCAACACTTTTACTCGACAAAAAAGCGCTGTCACCCAAAACAAATATTGACAAATATACCCAGTGGATTTGTGCATTTTTAACAGCTGATTGATTCCACAAAGCATCTCTTTTTTGGAAAACTAGAGGCCAGTTTTGTTGCCTCAGCATTAATAGAAAATCTAGCTTGAGAACAATTCCAAGGAAACCACTTCATCTCCAATTCTTTGTGAGCTGCTGTCCTCTCCTTGACTGTTCATTTAAGGATTTAAAGGAGCTTCTTCAAGACGCACAGAAAATAATCCAGCATTTCTATAATCCTGCGTGAATGTGCGCACTCGAGCGGTCATTCTCACACGTGCACACACGCGTGCTCACATCACTGTAGCTGCAGACACGCTCACAGACACACACCTGCTGCAGATGCTTGGTGTGTTTCTGATAACTTACCGGAATGGTTTGCCAGTGCGTGTCAATCATTCGCCGTCTTTATTTCTTTGTGTCTCCCCCGTTTGGCAGGATTTGTCACATGTGAACCGAATTTTTGATGGTGTCCGTATTTCTGAAATACTCCTGGATCTTCTGGCCTTTTCATCCCCCTTCTGCTGTTTTCATCTGAGATGAAAATGAATAGACCTGTCAATCAGCCTTAGCTAGCCACCTGGAAGTCATAGGATTTTGTTTGAAATACTTTGTACGCCTGTACTTTGTAGTGCAAAATAATGATTACCATCATGAGTGTGTGCCCCCTGAAGGACGGACGGCATGTAAGAGCTAAAAATATATCCTTACATGATAATGGGGTGTCTGTGGCTCAAGAAGTCAAGGAGGGCATCTACAAATCAGAATGTTGGCGGCCTGATCTGGATATATTCCAGTCTGCGTGGCATTCTAGGCCTCTCTACTTGTTGATCGGCGTGTTGGGTGCTTGTTTGAACATATGTTGAATGAAAAATATTGTATAGAGCACTTTGAGAGCTTGGGCAGAATAAAAAATGCTAATGGCAGCCAGTGCCTCCTAATAAGGCACCCATGGTATAAATTTGAAAATCCTTAAGTTATCGCATGACCTTGACCTTGAGGTCGAGATCACTGAGATATAAACTCATCTGAGATTTTTACTAGATGCAGCTATGATATTAATTTGAAAATCCTACTTTGCCTTATTCTCAAGTTATCATTTCGACAAACTTTGGTGTCAACGTCCGCCCTTACAACTCAGAGGTGAAACTACTTTGTAAGAATTTATTCTTTTACCAATGAATACTGTCTTAATAGTCTTACCCGGGTGTAAATTAGCATTAGCTACTTACTTTAAATACATCTAATTCTGTCATTAAGATTATTTCCTTCTGCTGAAATTTGTACAGTCTGTGGAGAGGTGGTTCTGTTCTCCATCCTTCCTCACGCATAGATGAAAAGCACAAGCCTGGAGGTTTGTTACAAAGCAGCTTCTAGAAGCTTCCATAATGTGCCCTATATCAGCTGAGCCATCGTGGTTTGCCTTCACTCAATCAAATTTTTCAGGCAAATTAAAACCCTGGGACAGTTTCATGAGTGCAACATGTCTACTTATTCTCTTCGATAGAACAACAAATTTAGTGCATTACTTCAAAAAGCGCATTTGTGGCGTCGGACCCCAACACACGCACACACACACACCGTGGTTATGGTGACACACACTTCTTTTATTATAACTGTAGTTTTGGCTTAAACGCACGGGACACAGACATTCCCGCTAAGTAGTCGCTCCGCTCGCTTCCTCGACTGTCACTGAAACATAAGACAAGTCACAATCAGTCATCCGTCCCAAACACCTGTTCAGCCCCGCCTCCGCGCCGCACCGGGAGCTCACTGTGCCACCCCTCCTTTGCAGTGGACCAGAGACCACACCCGCGCCACAGCATTACTTTAAATGTATGTACCATTATCCAATTAAAAAGAGAAAAATATAAAAGATTTGTAGCCAAAGTGTCCGAAAATCTTTTCCTCTTATGTGATTTTATTTTTCCTAACCGATTTCACTGACAACTTGGATTCATTCTCCTTACTTAGCTGAAGATGACTTTGCTTTTCTTTCCTCCAACTTGATTGTGAGTGAGGATGAGCCATTTGGAATCACAACAACTGCTTTTATTTTCTCTCTGTAGATTGGCTGAGCTTCATGGAAGGGGCTTGGTGCGCGGATAGCAAAAAGCTCAATATGTTTTAAAGTGACTCCAGAGAACACTGAAGAAAAAACAGGGGCTATGAAAAACCCTCTTTTAAGTCTCTCTTTTGCCACACTGCACAGAAATTAAGTGAGGGAAAGAAAAGTGTGCTGTCTTTTGCTGTCTCATACCTTTTAAGGAGTCTGCAACTGTAGAGTCAAACAGGACTCCATCTACTGCCTGACAGAAATGCCAGGATGTAAAATCCTGTGTGCGTGACAAACGCTGAAAAATACCCTAGGTCCTCTTAAAAGCAGGTAGTTTGAGTGTCAGAGTTTGGAAGCTTAATTGGCCAATGTGTCAGTAGTGGAACAAGGCGCGAGAGAGGTGCAGACATCTGCAGAGCGCAAGTGCATCACCCTCCAAGGCCTCTCTGATTTACAAGGTGTTAAAGCTAAATGTGCGCTCCATTCTGATAGTCCCTGTGGTCAATTCTGCATCAAAACCCAACTGTGAAAGGTGCGTGCTGTCCTCGTGTTCTTTTAATGTGTGCCCTGAGTCCTAACCCCTGTACTTTTAACTTGTAAGTTTATAACTTTAGGATGTTACTGACGAATTACAAATATGATTGTCTGTAAATGTGATGTGGAGTTGGGCAGAACAGTGCTGTGGTGGTTTGCAGTGGTGAAACACAGTAAGAAGGGCCTGGGTTGGAATCCAGATTTGAATGTAAGGTTGAATGGTTGTCTGTCCTTCTGTGTTAGCCCTGCTGTAGATGCATACGTAGAAGAGAATGGCTGGATGGATTATTTGGAGTTGCAGCTAGGACTATACTCAATTTTTGTAGTTTTGTCTCTGTGGATTTTTAACCTTTTTGGATTAGCTGTTTAGGAATTACAGCCATTTTCATACACAGTTCCCCATTTTCAGAGGCTCAACATTAATTGGGCAAACTAAAATAATTTTAAATATAAGGATTAGTTTTAACACTTGGATGAAAATCCTTGGCAGTAAATGACTGCCTGGAGTCTAGAGCCCATGGACATCATCAAATACTGTTTCCTCCCTGCTAAGCCTTTACTGCAGCCATCTCTAGCTGCTCCTTATTTGTGTTTCTCTCTTTGCATTTCTGTCTTCAGTAACTGAAAAGCATAATCTGTTTGGTTGCCTTTTGAAACTCTTGGGTTGATTTTGCAGTATGCTTTGGATTATTATGCATTTCACATGTAAAGCACCGTTTGATCGGTTTTGCAGCATTTAGCTGAATATTAGCAGAGTATAGCATCGTGCATTTCAGAATTAATTTCTGCTGCTTCTGTCAGTAGTCACTTCATCAGGAAACACTACTGATGATAAATATTAAGCACTGTGAGGATCAGACCTTTGGTCTTTAGTGTCACCTGATGCTGGTGGCTGTGGAAGGGTATATCGTGAGCCATGTGCAGAGGAGCTCAAGTGCAGCAAGAGGTCAGCTATGCCATTAATCTTCCACTTGCTTTGCTAAGAGCTTTGGCCATCTCCTTCCATAATTGCATTGAGTATTAGTTACATTGATTCAGGTATCTTGGGTTGGTTGCATTCAAGGGTATGGCACGCTAACATGCAACTTCAGTAAATATCTATACAGCTTAAAACATGCCTGTCAAGTCTTCACATATTGTTGACAGTTATTTTTTAAAATCTTTGAAACCATTTTTAAACTACTTTAACATCTGCTAACTTGGCCAGGTCTCTCTTCTAAAAAAGACTGTGATCTCAGTGGGATTTCCTGGTAAATTAAAGGTAACAGTAATTGCACCTTCTAGTTGTGCACATTGTGAAGCTGGATGGCAGCAGTGGAAATGTCCAAACTATATTATTATAAGCCTTTTGTGTGGATGTGCTGATGTTTATTTTGTGTGTGAGCATTTTTGCACGGGCACAAAAGGGTAGGAGAGTTCCCTGAAGGAAAGACCTCATTCCAAGGCCGTGGCTGTCGATATTACAGCTACAAATCAGACCTCCCACACCGCTGAGAGCAGCAAATAGTACACACTCCCATGCACAGGCACACTCTCGCAGACTCCATCGAGTACGAGAAAGTTTTATTACCAATCTCTGCCGATACAGCTCCCATGCTACAGTTTAGACTGTGCGAAAGTAGTTTCAGGTCTTTCGCCTTGTACATCTAGTTTGTGCATTATACGCTTATGCATGCATGTGTGTTGATGGCTATGTTTTTGTTTATCCGGCTCAATGTGTGTGGACATTTCTGGGCACATGTGTGTTTTACATGCACTGATTTGGCCTGTTTGCTCAGTTGGGAAAACAGATTGTGCTCTATCTGGACAGAGATGAGTGATGTAGCAACGGTGGAAATTGCTTATGATTTGACATATTTTGTCTCTGTTGCCATTTGCAGAGCATTTACAGAGGATCGCAAAAACCCATGATGCATTTCTAATGCTTTGTGTGACCTTTTGCTTCAGATTCGAGTGGTTTGACATGCTCATTTCAGTATTACATCACGGATTATCGAGCATATGTGCAAAAACAGTCACATATTCTGTTAAATGTTTAGCGTGGTATTTGAATTAAAAGAAAACTTCTGAAAAGATTTTCCCTGTTCGTCTACATTATGCTTAAAGGAAATTCAAGCAATGAGCTTGTTGGTTAAGACTGATCTTAGTGACATCCCCATCCCACCAGTAGATCACACTGAATTAGCAAAATATCCTCTGACAAACCTATGTGGCATAGAAGCTAACCATCTGTAATCATTATCCATCTCATGAAGATTTGCCATATCTATGCTTATAGATAGAGTAAATAGAAAAATTAGGAAGTAAAAAAAAAGGGGGGGGGGGTCATGGGTGGCTGAGGGAGAAACACCACAGAGACATTTCCAACCTGTTAATGCCAGTAGATGGAGGAGGTGTGAGACAGACTCATATCACAGTTGTGTCCCTCACATTCACTTTCCTCAAAGTTGTGAAGTTGTGATCTTGGACTCACAACCTAACCTCAGACATTAGTTTTTTAATGTGAAAACACAAGCAGATGAAAACAAAAAAACTCCTGAATATGTTAATTATTATAGAGAAATAATATCAAAATATTTCATAATAACCTGAATCTTTTTTCTTTTAATAAAGTAATGCTCTAGAAAAATAGAAGTGTTACTTCTTATTTCTAGTAATGTAGTGTTAAACCCAATCCAGATTCCAATTCCACTGCTCCTGATTCTAAATCTAGATCAGGCTTTAGTTACTTGTATGTGTTGTTTATGTGCTAACATAGGTGTGCTACGTGATTTGGTACATGCCACTTATTAATTTATCTGAAGTGTCACTGAACACATCTTTAACAAATAAAGATATTTAGTATTGATGGGTATAATGAAGCTTATGCATCAGTTCAATAAGGAAGATCTGCAGTCACTCATCTGTCTGCTTCCCAGGTGCTGGCAGCTAATCTAAGCTTTACATCACTTCCACTTTCCCACACTGTCAAGCTGACTGTGACATCACAGGTGTAGTCCAATCAGCTTTCTGCTGGTCTTCTTCGGGAAAATCAGACTTCATTCTGCGTACTTTAAATCTTCCTGTGCATTTGTCATTCTTCCTTGCAGTTGCCTTCCTGCAGCCCACCTCCTCCCCATCACTGCATCTCATCACTAAGGCTCCATTTAAGCCTCCATCTTAATCTCCACCTCCAGTGTCTAGACTCCAGGGGGTCCTGCCCTAATCCCTATTACCACTCGGATTCTGTTCTGATGTGCTGGGCCATCAGGGTCTAACCGCCAAATACCTCAAATTGAATTCTGTACATCAATAAATAATGTTGTCAGTCTAACCAAACCTGATCTTTAATCATTCACAAACTATCACAAGCCTTTCATAATTTAACACTGTTTCAGTTTTTTCAAATTATATTAGTGGCCGCTGTCTTGTTGCAACATTCAGAAAAAACAGAATTCTCAAAACTAAACCACGGCTCATCTTCGAGCAAGACATGAAACATTACTCTGAACAAGGCTTTGTTCACAACCTGTTCCACTTTGATTGGGAAAGAATTGATCGCATAGCTGATATGAGATCAGGGGTGCACAAATCCCTCATACCTTTAGATACTAGAAATTCAGCAGGCTCTGATGATTTGGAGTCTCTCTTTTTAAAACTAGCAGATGATAGTACTGCTTCTCCAGTTACTTATCTTTTTAATCTTTCTCTCGATACCAATGAAATTACAACCATATGGAAATGTGTTTTTCCTCATCCTCTGTTAAAAGCCCCCCCTCCAAATTATCTACTCTTGTTAACATCATAGAAACCCTTGTTATTGAACAAGCGAAAGAGCTCCCTGTTTGTATTTACGATTTTAATTGACATTTTGTCAGGAAAAAATACAGAACAGCTACTTTTATCGATTCAGTAGACATCAAACAAAACTGTATTGCCATTCTTTTTACTCTAGCCAAGGAATTTGACATAGTGGATCATCAATTTTTAAAGCAAAGGCTTGTTAGTGCAGCAGGATGGTCCAAAAAACAGAAAAGGAGTCCCCCAGGGATTATTTCTAGGACCACTATAAAGTACTTTGTTTTTACATAAAACAATCTCGATCATAATACCATCACAGCAAACGTTCATTTTTATGCATATTTTATGGTGACATACTGCTCTGTACCTACACGCAACTCTGTTCTCTATCAGCTATAATCAGCTTTTAATACCATACAATGCCTGTGTAACTGAAGACTTGTTTTGAATACCGACAAAACTAAACCACTGGAGCTCTCAAAGGCATAATCAAAATCTGCTTAGGAACTAATATTTATTTATTTTACACCTCACATCTAGCAAGTCATGAGAAAACTTCAATTGAGACTTTGTTTTTACTTTAGAATCAAGCCTTGTTTCCACCTTAATGTCTGTGCTGAATGATAATTATTTATATCCATGTGTCGTCTCAACTCTTTTATATACCAGACTCTGGCTATGATGGAACACTGAGATTTATTACGAACCTTTAATCCCAAAAGGTTGATTCTGTTCATCAGGACGTAGCGTTTTCAGTCTGAGAAACACTTTGTCACTCATCCAAGTGACTTCTTCAGTCTCAGTCTCTCTTTATAAGAGTGAGCTGACTGCAGGTTTCCCCAGACTAAAGAAGTCACTTGGATGAGTGACAAAACGTTTATTCCACTGAAAACGCTAAAACCAGATGAACAGAATCAACCTTTTGGGATTTACATACCTGGATTATTAAGCATGCATCAAGACACGAACATTAAAGCTCTTACCCACCACTGTACATGGCTTGCTCGGGTCTGTCATTGGATAGACATAACAATTAATATATTCTTATCTATAAAACTGCTCTTGATCTGCTGCTATCTGGGGAAAATGGTTCAGCAGTGATATCTCGAAGCTAGCCAAGGCAGCTTCTGACTGCCTGTCTACCTGCTGGGAGTGTTTGTTGCCTCATAGAGGCAACATTTGGTGCATCAGCCTTTCACTGAGTAACTCTGAGTAAGTCCAACTGACTACAGCTACATTGATTTTCTTCGTTTGTTAAATAGATTAATGACATTTACCTAGTTACAGCAAAGCATATCTCGATGTTTCACTCTAGTGAAAATTAGGCTCTTTTAAAGGTTATATACTATATCTGAAATTCTCACTGTTTTCATGTTTTACTCTTGGGTGTTAAATCATGTATCTGACTATTAGTTTGCATACTTCAAACATACACTTAAAAAAATGCAGCCAACAATTACCTCGCCTCTGTCAGTGCGCCCCAGGGTGGCTGTGGCTACAATGTAGCTGCCATCACCAGTGTGTGAATGTGTGTGTGAATGGGTGGATGACTGGATGTGTAAAGCGCTTTGGGGTCCTTAGGGACTAGTAAAGCACTATACAAATACAGGCCATTTACCATTTACCATATAAAGATACTGTGACAATTAACTCCCACATTATGTATCAACATCATCATCTTGATCTTGAGGGTTTGCCATCTTTTTTTTTCTGAAAAATTTTGCATTAAATGTACAATGACCAATGGCATCCGATCTGAAATAATTCTATTTAATGTACTTCATATTTGTCTAACATACAATACAATGGGGAGTGTGAGTAACGTCCTGTTGACGCTGGTGAATATTATGAAAAAAGGATTTCATCTGTACAGAGAATTGCTTTGTCTCATTGTTCACTGTTTATTTTTTCTGGTACAGGTAATTCTAACACAGAAACCAGGCATGCTGCTTTTGTTCGGCATCTCTATTTTAAAACATATGTTTGAATTGAAAGTTTTGTACTGCAACCTTGGTGTAGTTGAAACGCGCATATTTGCGCTTCTGGGTCATGCAGTGGCATGAATTGAAGCATTGTCAGAGTACTGCAGTTTGTTTGCTGACAGAAGCCTGTGATACTGTTCCTACAGCACCATGCAATATTTTTTGATGAATATATTATTGCTGTTTATGTGTGTGAGTGAGAGTGAGTCACCCACACAGTAATATCCAAGCCTTAGATCTCTGAATTAATAAATTTACATTTAAAAAAATCAAAACAAAGTTCTCCAGGAATCAAAAGAAGACATACCCCGAATCGTCACATAGGGAGAAGTCTGGGTCCAGGCAGCTGCTCTGTCAGGCTCCTGCTCCACAATAAAGTGATCCATGGGGAGAGAGCTGGACTTTGGTGGAGCAGCAGTCTTTTTCGAATTGATTTGGCTAAGTGGCCATTTATTGTAATTAGCTAATGAATAGACTGGTTAAATGGGACAGACGCAGGGTTGTTTGACTTAATCCAGTTTGGAAAAGAGTTTACTGGAGAGCAGTTCCCCTGTTGCAATGAATCAAACAATGTGCTTCATTGGTTTTCTGTTATAGAGATACATAGTGCTCACTTTGTCTTAAAATCTGCATTCATAAATCTAGATTTGCAATAGCCTAGAAGCTACAGCTGTTTGCCCAAAGCAGCCAAAAGGTTTGATTATGAAAGATTTTTTCCCATTAACACGCCTATACTGCGGGCAACTAGCATTTACTGTAAAAAAAAAAAAGGCTAAGCCAACGTGAACAGATTTCATTATCTATTTACATTCACTACATTACATTATCTGGAATTACCCATCATAACTGCAGAGTACAAGCACTCTTTAAATGATCATATCTCAGTTACTGTTTGTTCTTGAGAAAAAGAAGTGGTTCAAGTGGTTTCGGAGAAGAATAGACAAGCTTTATGGGGATATCACAGTAGCACAAAGCATTCATATTCAACACATTCGCATGGCACTGCCCTCCGAACGCACAGAGAAAAATTAGCTCTGCCTAGATTTGACCATATGCGTGTCTCTTTACTTTAACTCCTCTACCATTTTGGGCTAGACAGAAAATTAAAATGGTTTCTGAAGGATGAGAATTGTTTTACAGCCAAAGTAGCAGGTATGATGCTCGGGTGATAAAGGGTTAATGGAAAATGCAAAAGGCATGACAGTCTTCAGAGACCCAAATGTTACAATGGCCAATGACATATTTACAGCCTGACACAAAAATGGCTTATTTGGGCTCTATGTCAACACATTTTATATTGTTGGCCATGTAGACTCCACTTTGATCCTAAGTGGACCAATACACTTCATATTCAGTTTAATTTATATAGCAGTAAATCACAACTATCACCTCTAGAGCCAAACAGTGTAAGAACTGCAACATTAATACTGGCAATATCTTAATGTAATATATAAAAAAGATGGATAAAACAGGTACGCTGTGTCATTTTTTTAGTCTAAAATGTATGCGCTCCTGTTCCAAAGCCAAGCAGTGGAACGGGCTGATTCGGGCCCCCAAACCATATGTTTGTCTGCTATAGCTAATTTCTCTCTGTAAAATCTTTCAGAGCAGGAAGTGTGGGAATTTGTTTTTAATTGAGCTTTCTGCGTTTGGTTGCACATTAACGTTAACATGGCCGTTTTAATTCATAACTGTGCCAACATGAACAGCTATCTGCTGTTGACCTCTCAGCCATGTTTGGTTGGTTTTGGAGCATTTTCAGTGGAGTGACATGTGAAATGGCTAGCTGTGAAGTACAGCCCATCCAAGAAGTTGGTGCTCCAGTTTTGGAGAGTGAAATTCTGAATTTTATATTAGCTTGTTACTGAGCACTAATTAGCAGGTGTCTGTATCTGTGGGCTGTAGCAGTAAATAAGATTATAAATTATAATCTTATATTTGACTCAAAAAATAATAAATGGCAGCTGTGAAAATAGCTACAAGCCACTGGGTGACATCAAAGTGGCTACATCTATCTCATAGATGCATTTTAAGATAGCAGCTCTAAGCTGTCAGGTTTAGCACCAAACACCTTGACTGGGGGTTGAGGCTGTTGGTCTGGAAATATAACAGGAAGCTGTCATGTAGCAGAGGCTGCTTGAAAAAGGTTTAAAAACACAGCAGGTGTAAAACCCAGACAGGCCTCTGTTACCGTTAGCATGAGCATTTAGCTAGCTTTTCTCTTTAGGCTGACAGAAGGTATGTGACATCAGAAGCTGGCAACATCTTGCGTGATTTCTTTCAGAAACTGATATTCAGATAACTGAGATCATTTAACGCAAGCCAGACTTTTGAGTTCACCACTACTTGCTACTGTAAGCAAACAGCCAAGAAAACAAAGGTTTGGCAGGGTTTGGGATGAATGATAAAGGGACAACCTTTATCCTGTGAAAAATCTCCTTCATTAAAACCAGCAAAGCTTCAAAGCTATTTATTAAATTGAAACGTAACACTCAGCTAACATATTTTAATTAGAGGAAATGTTAATATGGCTTAATTTTTCTGATGACAATGTTTGAATTTCCATTTGTATTCGTGGTTAAGACAAAGCACAATTAGGCATTAGTGTAGCAAAGGGCTTCATGAAAGGGAAAGGGAAAAGAAAGGTGAAAATACCAAAGAGAGAGAGAGACGGAGAAGCAAAAGTCGAGTGGAGATGCAGACTTAGCAGAGCAGATGGTTTCAGCGTTTTTTGCCCGGGGCGCTCCAAACTCCCAGAAATGACTACAAGGAAAAAGAGAGAGACAGGGAGCGATGATGAGCAGGGACACTAACTACACATCTGCCCTTCCCTTCCTCCAGTGCTTCAGAAGGGCAGAGGGAGTAGACAGAATACTGGAGGAGTTTTGACAAGCACCAACAACACTGTGCCGCAGTGTTCACGGCAATCACAGTGGACACATGGCATCCATCATCCCACGATACGTTTAACTAACGCTCTTTGCAAAAAGACGTGATCTGCAACTATCGGTCGCGCTTATGTGTGTTTTGTAGGTGAGGCTGAGTGCTTACAGGAGCATTTTAAATAGGAAATGCAGCAGAGTTTCAGCTTGAGGACCCGTTTGACAGCCAGTAAACTCGGTATCACTTCACCTAAGAAATACAGTGTGGACAAACACAGACACACCTATGCACTGGCTGGCTAAGTGAACGGTGAATGATAGATGAGAGTGGGGCTTTGCGGTGTTGCCATCTGTTCAGACAGGAGATAGAAAGAGTTGAGAGCTTGCAGTTCGTTGAGCTTTAAGCCCATCGCAGCATCCAGCTCATCTACTGTATACGCTCCACTGATACCTGGTGTGTGTGTCTGTGTGTGTCTGTGTGTGTGGACCGGAGCCTACTGTAGAGAAGACTGATTGCGTCTTGCTCTGTAGTACTCTTGCTTGATATGGTAATCATTTACAGTATGGTAATATCTGGCAGCATTAGTCCATCATCTCTATGCAGAAGTTGATCTAAAGTCAATTCACTCTGTTTCTTTCTCATTGAAAATCGCTCACCGTCGTACTGCCGCACAATCAATTTTCTCCCCGGCCTCCTCGTCTACATGTGCATCCTAACTCCCTCTCCGTCTCCATTACACGCCTGCCATTCTCTCTCTTTACACACCAATGGCCCCTTTTAGACGCAATTGCTATCAATCGATCGTCTCATTTCACCTCTGAGTGCAGCGCAGGTGAGAGGGAATGGTGGGATTTCGGTCAGGTGTCTCTGTCTGAAAGGGACAGAATTAAAGAAGGGGGAGGGGGTTGCTTATAAGAGTGAAAAGTGTGATGAAAGTGCTTTGTGAAAAGCGAAGAGTATGATTTTTTTTATTTGGCTCTGAATTGTCCGACGTGTCTGGATCCCCTCGCAGAGATGACTCACGCAATATGACATGATGACACAGTGTGAACAGCCACAGTAAGACCAGCCAGTGAACAATATGACACACAGGCGCAGATGCATAGAAAAACAGCCTCGCGAAGTCAAATACAGCAAAACGCAACACTCCATTCACTGCTGCAGTGTTTGTGGGTGTGATGCAATCACTCCATTCATCACCCCCCCAACGCTGATGAATGGAAGGTTATCGGAGGCATGTAATACCCGAAAGCCAGCAGACAGCTTTGCCCTTTACAGCAGAGTATCGTAGCTAATTAGAGACTATGAGTATGTCACTGGACTTCAGTGCGTGTCTGTGGCCATCCAGCTGTGGCTGCATGAGCCTCTTAAACACAGGAGTGCTTTCGTTCCACTCACCCTTTCGGTGGGACCTTTGAGATCTGATCCTAGGTTTTACTGTGAGGCCAGGCTGCCACACAGGGCCTGAGAAATCATAGCTTTATGTTTTGAAAGACGATATTTATTTGTGTGTGTATTTTCTAATCCTGCTATACCACTCTAACTGACACAAAGACATTTTTGCCCATTTACTTCAGAGTTTATATCAGCTGCATAGCTGTAAAGCTCAATCAAACTGCTTTTCAAGGAATCACTACTTTAAGGAATTGGCAGATACTTGAATAGTTTTCTCAACAACCAACTGACTGTTCAGCTTATACTGTTGCAACCACCTGTCAAGCTTTCCCTTCGCAAATGGCTTGTAGCCAGTGTGAGTGTGTGATATCAGTCACACGTTGACAGCTGAAAATCTGCAGTCATCTTTGACACATTGAGACCTTAATTTTTAGCGGATGAGTCAGATTGCTAGTTAAACTTGCAGCTGTAACTAGCATATTTTATTGCATCATCTAGTTAAAAACTGGCATGAGTTAGTTTTCACAAGCTGACTAATATTTTTAAAAGAAGAATCTTATAATATTCCTGCTCCTTTATTTACATGGGGTCACTATAGCAGGTTACTCCGTATGTTAGGTTTACCAGAATTTTACACTAGATGCCCTTCCTGACACAACCTCAAAGTGATATGTGTCTCCTCCCATGATCATTCTGGGACTGGTTCATGTTTTTGCAGCTGTTGGATGTGTAAAACGCTGCATTATGGATTACTATACAATACTACAGAGAGAGCGAGGGACACAGGGAGACAGTACGACAACCTGGACACAAAAGGAAAAGACCAAATAATTAAGCAAGCAAAAGAAACTAGATAACTAGATAATTAAACTAGGAAGCACAGAGGGAAATAACACTAAACATCAAAGAACTAGGCATAGAAGAACAAAAGTATAATCACAAATAAATCCAGATATAAATAAAGATGCAATATAATATAGTCCAAAAAAAACCCAAACACTGGTAGCAGACCCAAGTCCCTAAATAATACAGAGAAACCCCAACAATCAGACAACCTCTCTGCGTAAGCGATTTGGTGATAGTGGGAAGGAAAAACTCCCTTTTAACAAGAAGAAACCTCTGGCAGAACCAGGATTAGTGAGGGGCAGCTACCAGTTGGGGGTCGTGGCAGATGCACGTTTAGTGAACTGGTGATTCATAATTGACTGCGGGTGTGAAAGCAAAATAGACAAAACAACTAAAGGTCAAGTGCTTTATATGAGTGTGTATGAAACAGAGAGGTGTTGCTTTGAGTGATCAGTGAAACTATGAAAGCGGTATTTATCAGTGTCACCCCACCTATATAGTTTAGCGGGTTACAGTTCAGGCAGGCCACAAAGTCAAGTTTAGTTACAACCCTGGCAGGTTAGTTGAATGCCCACCCACATCAAACGGTGGGTTAAAAGTACACTTCTGTCCCTCTAATCTCATAAAAGACACACACAATTTCAGCTTGCCGTACATCCCTGCAACCCACCCTCATCACAACACCAACATTTCATTTTGAGGCAGACTTAATCAGTTGTCTCGTTAATTTCTTTTGACTTTAAGTTCATCGACTGAAATATATGTTCAATTTTTCAAGCTGCAGGCTTTATCAACCATAAAACAGTCTCAGGTGGTGCCGGCTAGGCTGTAAAATCCACCAAATCCAGACATGCTACATTAGGCAAACGACTACAGCATGTGCTACTCATGAACACAACCTTTAACCTGAACAAATTAATGCTGCTAATGATGCATAAGCCTTTTAGTATTTGCTCTTTTTAATTTTTTTTTTAAATATTTTTTTTGCTCTTGGAGTCAGAATGTGCGCACTTCTCTGTAATTCCATTTACATCACCTAACTTATATATTAATCGCTTGAAATCCCCACTGTGTATTACGGGAGGCTGCATATTCGTTACCAAGCCTAATTCAAGGTTGAACAGATGAAAGTACACATGCACAGCACTTTAAACTTGAAAGTGCACCAATACAAAATCCTGTAACACATTCAAAGTGTTGGAATGTACTTTGTGCTGCGCCCAATTTCACTGGAAGTGCATTCTCTATTTCAGCTTCACCTTTATTGAGTGATATGAGAGCTTTTCCAGCTTTGAGAGTCTCTAGACTCAAAACAAAAGAATCTCTTGCGGCTACATCATTGCTTGCTGTTGTGCAGAGGTTCCAGCCAAACATCTTTTTGTCTTTTGACTGTGCTTCAATATGCTGTAAACACAGGAAACTTTTTGAGAGATGAAGGCACTAGACTAAACACTAAATGATATAAACAGTTCAGAGTTGAATCATTTTGAGGTGAACTTCTTTTAAAGACTAGGCTAAATTGATCCCATTATGCCAGGATTGTATCTAGGCATACAGACATAACTTGAAGCGACAGCCAGGGGCACCTCAAGTCGAGAACCATCTCATTGGATTCCAGTTCATCGTGTCTGATAGCATTCGCAGTTTCCAGCAAATGCTTCCTGGCTAAATGGTAACAATTCCCCTGGAAACAGTGTGATACCACACCCCCAAGCGAGGACTTTGGATGGCATCGTCTCGTTACTTCTCGAGGTAAACAGACCGAGACTGCGGGATATGCTTACCGAAAGTGAGGCAGGTTCTCATCCCGTCGTCCTCCTGCTCTTTAAAGGCTACTGCTGGGAAATTTTGTGTGAAGCCATTTCATCAGGAGCAACTTTGTCTCAGCTTGAAACTTGCACTTGTGAAGTACAGTACAGGAAATCGCTGATGCCAAGCTAGGGAAAAAAATCAAGATAAAAGGCTGCAGACAAGGGCAAGGGAGGGGGGACGGAGTTCACAATCTGGTGAGTCCACAGCGAGCTCTGATCTCAGGCATCAGCTTTTATGGGTATAGATTTAAGAGATGGGACTAATTAGATGAATGGCGCTCACGCTTGCTGCACTTTAATTCTTCTAGTTCTTTTAGTTCTAATCTTCTAGTTTATTTCAAAAGTGATTTCATGAACCTGTTCTCTGTCTGCAAAATCATATATGCTCAGGCTGACTGCATGCCATAAGCATATTTAACGGATTGGATTTTTTAAGAGTCAAGTTTACACACTCTGTTGGCACTCTGCCCATAACCTCAGGCCAGCAGAGAAGAGAAAGAAGCAGAAAGTGAAGAGAAGGTTAGCCCAAAGTGTGCAAGACAGAAATGTGGAGAAGTTTCATTTCTTTTTCTTTCTTTTTTTTATACTACTGTCTGGGAAATTGTGTAAGGCGGTACATGCTGTTTTTCTAATCCTCTGCTAACAGCTCACTCTTTCCTCTTCACTAGCTGGTAATAATTTGTTCCTCCTTCATTTAACCTCCATCTTCTGATAAGTGATGAACATCAGAGGCTCGCTGAGTTTAGGCAGGTTCTCTCGCTCTCTTTAGCTCTCCAGCTCTCCTCTCGTGTTTTCCCAAAAAAATGAAAAAAAGAAATCAAAAATAACTGAGCTGCAGGCTTTGCTGTTGTGAAGGACAGCAGGGAAATGTAACTCTATTCTAAGTTACGCTCCTGCTGCTAGCGCACTGCATAGCAAATTATGCTTTGTGCAGCTTGTGGAGCTCGCCTCCGATTCAATGAATTAATAAAACTACAAGAACAAAAGGATGCTCTCTTTGCAGCAGGCCTGAAATTATGAGCTCATACTTTATAATCAGCGCTGCAGCTTCAGTGCGTGCATTCTGTATCTGTTTTGGCTGCATTCATGACTGTGCATATGGATATATGCTTGTGTCAAGGGTTCCCACCCATATCCTCGTGCAAAATATATGTCACTTAGTGTTGTGAGTAGACTAGAAGCGAGTGTGTGGGGACGGGTAGTTGTGCAAGGCGGCGTCTTGTGTGAAACTCTTTTATAGTAAACGATTGGGGGGAAAACACGGACATTTTGGAAGTGAACAACTCTGTAGAAATTTGACCAGCGAATAAGAAATGCATGAATTTAAAAGAAGCAGCGACATGCTCCCATGAACACTGCAGGGTCTGGATGGAGATCAGGTCTGACAGCTTTCTCTGGCCAAACATACATATTGCATTTGTTTATGTTTTTTGGGGGTGAAATTCTAATTCGTGTCCCAAACAGATTTTAAGCGGAACTAAAAACAGACTTTCATGAGCAGTGACTCAAAAACGTAACTGCACAGATGCACACAAATACACAAGTGGTGACATGTCAGGCCAACATGAATCGCTGTGAAAATATTGGCCTTCGGCATGTTTATACAGACTGTCAAGTATGAAAAATTGATTAGCAAAATGCCACGTGCTATCATATTGGAAATATGAGGCGTTTCAGCGTGTGATTGAAGATGAAATGAGTCCGAGGCGCGGGCGACACACACGTGGCGAGGGAATGAGAAATGCTTTTTTGTGTATGTGTGGCGCAGCGTCTTCGAGTGTGAATGCTTCCCAGTGTGTCAGCACTTTGTTCCCGTGGAGCTGCTGACAGTGTGTGGATGTTCTTGCTCTGTTTAATGAGCAGATCTCGGGATTAACACGGGAAGATAACGAGAAACAGCATTGCGGGAAGAGAGTGAGAGTGCCAAAACAGTTGTTCGAATTTTCAGAGCCCTGCTAGTTTGGCTGTGCGTCACAGTGGCTTGGGTTTCCGTGGTCCAGAAGTCAAGGTGAGCTGATAGATTTGAGTCCAACTAGCTCCCTATACGTGTCACCCATTTCAGCTGCTTATGGGAAAATCAAACCAACAGAAAAACCACAATTACTACTCATGGTCCACAAACACATACAGAGAAAGCAACAGCAACACTTCTATGTTACTAAGTAACAGGGTAGGAGCCAGCATTGCCGGACGGAAAATGTGCCCTCAGTCAGCTTCTCCATGATAACAGCAGATTATTATAGCTACAGGAAATGAATCAATATGAAATCATCCCCCTCAGATGTTATGGATACAGCCAATTGTGTTTTCTTATCGAGTTGTCAGGCATCATGAAGGTAACAGGAACTTTTTCCACTAATCCATTCTCCAAAAACTGAGAGGGTTCTAATGCCACGTCCTCATAGCAATAGCAACTGGAGGTTTTTTTTGTGTGTGTTTTTTAACAAAACACCTCAATTCTTTTTTTCTTTTTTTTTTTTACCTCCAACTTGCAGAGCTTTCCCTCGGGTCTTAATGCATTGAGATAGATTCCTTTAGATCACAGCCACGTAGTACAGCGGGAGCCTCACAGAACAAATTCTACTCTAATCCCTGTATTGCTTAGGGGCTACAAGCCAAGCAGTAAGGATGGCATAGCACATTTCCATGGTCCACAGATGAATCTCAGTGGGAGAGAAAAATGAGTTATCTCTCTTTTTACTTTGCTTCTTTTATCTGGGATCTGCCTCTGTGTGAAGCTGTGGTAACTTTCTGTTTTTGCCTTTTTGTGTCTTCTAAACTTTACCGCTCGTATGAGTGGACACAGAGGCATTTAGCTAATGCGCACAGACACTGACATTTCTTCCTTTCATTATCGCTTGGGTGGCATTTTTCACATCCATCTACTTTTTGCAGTTTCACAACCCCTGTTGTGCATGTTCAAGCATGGGTATAATGTACAGGCCTGCAAAGTTCAGAAAGAGCCAGGTCATTAAAGGTTCTCGTTATGGCTTTTTTTTCTAAATCACCAATACACGAACAAATTGCATCCAGATTGGGTTTTTTTTAAAAAAGAAAACTAAAAAAAAACAAGAAGTCTTTCATTTTGCTTCTGTGAAACCACACTGTATGTGATTGCTGGATTGTGGGCTAATGTTACAAACTACCCAGTGGCAACTGGTGACTGAAAAACATGATGATGATGATGAGAGGAAAACAAACATATTGCTCATGTTAGTTCAATAAGGAGAGTTTATGTGAACGAAATCAGCATGATTTATTGAAAAACAGACTTTAGGAATAAGCTTTTAAAAAACAGACTCTGTTGAAGCTACATAGCAGAGGCCAACAATGGAAGTGGGACAGGACCCCTGGAGATTTGGTTGAGGATCTCTAACTGTCCAGGATAAGGTGGAAATGTGTTAAGGGACGGGTCACACACATGCAAAAGTCAGAATGACAGAAGAGCACAGGGATTTAAAGCGTAACAGACGCTGATTTGCTCGCAGAAGAAGGAGATTTTGAGAGTGAGTTTGACAGCGTGGGAAAGCAGAAGCGATGTAAAGAATAGACTAGTAGCCCAAAAACCCGGGAATGAAGGCAGATGAGGGAACACAGATCTTCCTTATTAAACTTGCACAAAGGCTTTATTTAGCTACTTATTATTACATTCTCAAATTCAAATTCAAATTTTATTTGTCACGTACACAGTCATACACAGTACAATATGCAGTGAAATGCTTAGACAACTGCTCGTGACCTAAAAAAAAAAAAGGCTATGAATAAGATAGGAAATAAATATGAAAAATTAAAAAGGGTCAATTTAACTAGGAAGGAATAAAATATAAATTAAGGTTAAAAATGAAATAACTGTACAACACAAATTAGAATGAAGGGTAAATTTAACTGGGAAAGAATAAGATAAAATATATAAATTAAAGTTGAAAATAAAATAACTGTACAACAAAATACACAATATAGAACTATATAAGAATGTATGAAGAAATATAAATAAATAAATATATACACAATAACAGCAGCTGTACAAATATTAACTGGAAATGAAGAATATAGTAACCAGTGTTGTGCAATCCACATTATGTCTTGTGCAGTGCAAATATGCTTAAAGTGATTTAAGTGATGAAGTGAAAACAATGTCCAGAAAGTCCAGTGTGTGTGTAAGAACCATATGTGTGGGTCAGTATTGTGTGGTGGTGTGATTGAGAGACCGTATCGCCTGCGGGAAGAAGCTCCTCCTCAGTCTCTCTGTGTTGGTCTTCAGGGAGCGGAATCGCTTTCCTGACCTCAACAGAGAGAACAGTCCGTTGTTGGGATGGCTGAGGTCCTTCACGATCTTCCTGGCCTTGGTCCAGCACCGCCTGCTGTAGATTGAGTGCAGGTCAGGGAGCTCGGAGCGGATGGTGCGCTCAGCTGATCGCACAACCCTCTGTAGAGCTCGTCTGTCCTGCATGGTGCTGTTCCCGAACCAGGTTAAGATGTTTCCCGTCAGGATGCTCTCTATGGTGCACGAGTAAAAGTTCCTGAGCACCTTGGAGGGCAGTTGGAAGTCTCTCAAGCGTCTGAGGTGGTAGAGACGCTGACGGGCCTTTTTCACCACGGTGTTGATGTGACAGGACCATGACAGGTCCTGCGTGATGTGAACTCCGAGGTATTTGAAGCTGTCCACTCTCTCCACTGGGCATTCTATAATTACAAGCCTCATAGCATTCATATCGTAGTCAGCTTTGGTAATTTGGATAAACTGGCCTTTTAAATAACCCATAGGGAGAGATATAAACACATATATTTCACTTCTATGAAGCTGGACATTCAACAAGAGTAACAATACCACGAATTATGAATTATCAGGCTGCCTGTTGCCATGTTTTCTTCGTTACAATGACACCATAGCTACAACAAATACTGACTTTGTATTTATTGGAGAGAAAGGGAAAAGCCAAACCAAACAATCAGTAGTTTTGCCTTTAATAAACAGATTAGATTGTTCAAATAAAAATAACCCGACAGCTGTCTAACTCAGTCTGAAGTCTGCTGCTGTGTAACAGATGATTTAGCTGTAAAACTCTTACTGTGTGACAGCTCAGGTGTCTGAGGTGCTCCTGACTTATCCTGTCGGTGTCATAACTAACTGATCGTTATGAATAATAAATGAAATTGCTACTCTTGTACCACAGGTAAAGCTCATATAATCTGGATTTATTAAAAATGAAGTGTCATGAAGTGTTATGAGTTCTTTGTTATGAAAGAGCGTTAGATTCGGCTGTAGGTCCTGATGAATCTGGTATTCTGAAAGCATTTCAGAATTAAAGGCTGTCTGTCTTTTTTGGATACTGTAAATATAGAAAAACCCACTCAGTAAGCTGTCCGCTCAAATAAAGACATCCTCCATGCTGGTAGCAGCACATTGTCCACACCAGGATATGATGCTAGGTGAGTAAAGCCATGGGTTTAGTCATGACAACTGATGCAGTGAGGACCAAAGCTGTGCCAGTAGGGCAGAGCCCTCCACCTCCATTAGTTTAACTGTTAAACAGGCCTTCAGAAATCCTACATCAGGCTAACTGTTGCATTGGCCAGTAGCTAGATACTGCTTGGTTAAAAACACGAGACTTTAACTACAAAGAACTGTTTATGTGTCTTTGAAAGAGCCCATTAAATTGACATTTGTAGCTATGAAAGTGCACTAAATTGATATCAGAGGTACATAACTACCATGATGTCACCCATTTGTGTGACAGATTTATTTTATAAGTTGTACAGACATTTGGTAATTATTTTCTCTTGTTTCAAAAAGTAGACGAAGACCAAGATACCAGACCAGATAGGATTAGCTGGCTAGCCCTAGCTTTCCTGCTAATAGCATATGCCATCTATACTATTTATAGTATATGCTATTTATAATCATATTGATTTGACCAAACAATAAATGATGTAACCTTACAAAGCAAATGAGTAAAGGTCTAAATAATGGTTGCCTTCATTAGTACTAGCTGACAGGGATACAAGGCAGGGTTGATTTAGCCTGCTGTGACTTAGCTCAGCATATTTCAAAGGGTTGGTAGCTTTGGTCACTTTTTAGCCTTGTTGTCATTACAGAAATGCTTCAATATCACAGCATACATGGCACAAAGTAAAAACAAGCTGTTTGTTAATAACAACAATTTTCTGGATGTTATCCAGCAAATCATTAACAAAAGTCGCCATTCCATCTATTTCGATACTCCTGAGATGGATTGAAATGGATGTGGAAGAAACGGGTAAAGAAAATCTTGAAGAGAAAGCGAAATCTCTTCGTGCATGTGCTCTGGTCACCCGTGTTGTCATCATCACAGGAAATAAGGTAATCACCTCCCTCTAATGATGCGGTTGCTCATCGCTGGGGGGGCAACCATGGCCCCATGGTGGTCTGATGTTGACAATCACCACACGCGCCTGCAGCAGACATACATCAAGACGCTCATGAGCATGACAGCCAATTAATGAGAGGGATGGGATGGAAGGATGAAGGGGAGAAAAGAACGAGAGTAAGATTCAAATCTGCAACATTCCTCATTGTCAGAACTCTTCGCGCCACTTTGCTCCCATCCGCTAATTAGTGTTTGGTTGTCCCTCACTTTCTCTCTCTCTCTCTGTGTATCTTTCTCTGTGTGTGTGTGTGTGTGTGTGTCTCTCTCTCTGTCTCTCTGCGGGGTTTAGGTCTTTTTGACATTTACATTGCGATTCTGCTGTTTCCAGCCTTTTTCTTGCTAACTGGCATAATCTGAATTTACATGATATACAAATTCATGTATGGTTTCTAATTGGGATTTGTTGTGGTTCTGTTTTACATCAGAGGAAAAACACATTTATCCAGAAGCAAGCACATTATGTTGTGTTTATTTTCAATATATACATATGTTTAAAAAATAAAACACAATCATTGTTTCCATGACTTTATGCTTGCTGCAATTAATGTCCACACAAGTTATGTGTGGACGTGGGCGTATATATGTATGAAGCAAATAGGTGCAGCAGTTACCTAGAGACTGACGAAGCTGCTGTGACAGTGCTGGCCTTTAGCTGAGCACCATGTGATGGAGTATTTTACATCCTCCCCGATACGCCGTATCCATCTCCAAAAGCAATGCATTAACCCAATATGACACCAGGATGTGCGTACCTGGATTCCCCCTTTTTTTCTAATTCCACCTCTGCTTAAAGGTCACCGGATCACTTGTTTTTGCAAATAAAACTCAGATACACAGTTACGGGCATCTTCCAAATGGCTGTCCCTGAGCAGGAGAGGCACGCATGCAGCCAGTTTTGATGCTCGTTATACTGTAATTAGACACACAAACCTGTGCGCACAGTACAAACAGAAATATGCAAATTGCAGCTGTGGCAGCCAGTGCATGACGAGTGTTACGCCCAGCGGTTCCGCTGAAGACAACAACAGGTTGATGACGATTTAAAGATAATCACTTCCTCTCTTCTTTATTTATCTTCCTGTTTTCTACTCTCTTATTTATTGCTCGTTTTAATGAAAGAGATTGAAATATCCAAAGAGGGCGAAAGAGGGAGAAATACACCCTTACTCTGTTTTAATGCCCTTCCTCTCCATCTTACTCCCGTCTCCCTCGTCTGTAATGGGGCTGTTTGATGATACACTTTTTTTTCTTTTCTTTTTTTTTGGGTGGCGTGTCCTTTTACATGAACAAAATCCGTCCATAAGTGCCGCGTGCCTCATCTTTGAGCAGCTGCATTTTAAACTCAATTAGCGCCCGGCAGACACAAACACACACAGGCACGCACGAGCACAGCAACACATAATTCGCTCTTGCCACAAATTAGAGTGCAATACACACATGCATGCGCACGCACCTGAGTGGTGAGGCTAATTTGCCCGAGCGGACCTGTGTGAAAGGAATAATGAGGCTTTGATGACTTCACTTGAAGAGCCTCGCTCCTCGCTGACATCATCCACGACCCTGGTGTGACCCCTCAGACTTTGCTCTGATTCATTCCCCACCTCACATCACTGCCACCCCCAGAGGAAATTGTCTGTCTCCTGATTGGCTGAAGTTTAGCTGTGCCAGATAGAGTGAAAGGTGGAAAACTACCAAAAGTTCTCAAAGGCTGTGAATCGGATATGATAGAGAAGAGGAAACACTTTTTTTTGTAGCTGCTATTTGGATCCATTGAGAAGAAATCTTAAGCCACTGATGTTTTTCTTTTGTTTTTTTTATGTGAAATAAAAAATCCAAAGTGTACTCGAAAATTGGCTTGCTCACTGAAAAGTGAGCAGAAGAAGAAAAAAAAGGAAATCTAAATAGAGGAAAGAAGGTTGAAATAAATCAAACGTGATTCTGTGCACATGTCCTTTTTATCCAAGTGTTACAAATGCAGCCAACATCAACATCCCGCTTGTTCTCATGCAACAAGAAACCATTAGCGAAACATGAAAAAGGTTTTTGAAAAAACAAAAAATTCTGAAGAGAGCATCTCAGGAATGCAGCAGGAATCGGGCTGCAAAATCTTTCCATGTGAACGTTTGAATGGGAGTGCTGGTTTTTACTCTTGAGTCAAAGTGACTTCTGAGAGGCGAAAAAGGGCCGAAAGCAAATGAAATCAGTAAAAGCGCCATCATCGAACAAATTTCATCTTTTTAGCCTCGACTGTTGCTTATTGGTGTGAAAACAAGAGCAGTTTAACTGCAGTTTAACTGATTTTACTGATTGCTGACAGCAATCAGTAAAATCAATGATTTTAAGTCCCTGAGATTGTTTGAGTGTATAAAGCAAATAATTGAACTGTAAATGGTTAAAGCAGCTGATGCACGGGTTTCAGCTGTGAGCCAAAAGTCACAAATTTGTCAGTAATTTCTCATCGCAGGGTGCAATTTAATCCTGCTTTGTCAGATGGAGCTGCATGCACAGTGACCTGTGGAGTTGATGCCTTGATGTACTGGAAATAACAGGTTGATGGGATGGCTAATTCAATCTTTACTCACTGGTGACGTTTAGGCATTACAAACTACGTGTTTAGGTTTATGAAAACTGTGTAGTTTTCATAAACTAAAACTCACCTTTCACAGCAGTAACCCCGCTCGTTGACATATGTCAAGTTGGGAGGGCTAGATCCCCATCTCTATTGCCATAACCTTTAACGTAACGGGCACACACACCAAAGTACACCTTCTCAGTAATAGAGTCACGGCAGCTGCTCTGAGGAAACCGTGCTACTCGACACCCCGGGGACGAGAACTGACTTTGTTGAAGGCTCAGTCGATGAATGCAGTTAGGATTTCCTTTAAAGCTGAAGAGAAAACTGAAGAGAGAGCTCATATTTGTGCACTGTAAAGAGCTGCAATGCCTGCTTTATGGACTTGACTCAGTCACCTCTTGTTTTGTGTCATCATACTTTTCATTCATTTTCATTTCTAGCTCATTTTTATTTCCTTGCGTTATTTTTTTATTTTTATTTTTTTTGCCTGTCATTAGTCATCATTTTTATTCTTCCTGTTTTTCCTGTTTCAGGTCATTTCCTCATGTATGGTCTTGTTTTAGCCTGTCCTCTTTGGATTTTCAATTAGTTTAGCCTTTCGGTCTGGCCCTTGCTCACTCTGTCTCCCTCACTGACTCCCTTGAAGCGTTTGACCTAAAAATTATTTATTTATTTATTTATTT
>NW_005187431.1:3834034-3917007 GCF_000239375.1 Pundamilia nyererei
TGGGGGGGGGGGGTCAACTATCTTTAAAAACCCTGTGACTGTACCTGTGCAAATACCAAGATTTTCTCTCAGCACGATGCAGTGACGCCCTCTTGCTGTAACCTGTGTATCATATTACCAGTACTCTGTCTGAGGCTAATGGACATGCTATGCTATGTCTTCAGACTTTTTGTCTCGAGGCAAGTAAATAAATTGACACATGCACAATGGAGCAAAACGGCATCATGCATCATTCATTTCTGTAATCAGCACGCTGTCAGTATATTTGTCTAATGATCCATAACGCATTAGCAAGCTTGGAATTGGGTCTCGGGTGAAGGGACAATGACAAAAAAAAAGCATTTATGAATCACACGTGTTTGTGCACATTTTAAAGGAGTTGCAGCAATCAAACGTACACAAACTCTTTTCCCGGTCTGACTGACAATAATGAATGTGATTCGGATTGTTTGGGTGCTCTGGGGCATCATTGCCACCGATATACTCTCTAGCAGCGTTGAAATGAATTAATCATAACTTTAGCCATTCCCCAAACTGCTCACATATGACTGGCAACAACAACAACAAAACGGAGGCAATATGGGGCCACTGTACTCAAACGCAAATCTGTTTTCTGGTTGTTTTATTTATTTATTTATTTTAAGGATAGTTGTCTCGGTTTCCTCTGCTGTTACTCGTCTTCCTCTCCTCATGTCCTGTGAGAAACGAACAGTTTTACAGCGATAAATGAAGTGGCCAAGCTTTGGCGAGGAAAGAGGGAGAGAGGAGAGAGAGGTTTAAGATGTGCAAGTGGAAGGTAGTGAGAGGCTAAGAGGAAAGAATAGGAGAGGGTGAAAGATTGATTAAGGAAGTGTGAAGGAAGAAGAAACACTCACTGTATCCACCTGCTGCCAAGGAATCGCCTAATGAGAACTGAGGGATCCTTAAGAGCGAAGGGAGAGAGAAGGAGGCACAGAGAGAGAGAGAGCGGTACAAAGGGTATGAAAAATGGTGAGCTGTCAGGTGAGTACTGGAGGGAGAACCGAGCTTTAAGCGTTTTGCCCTGACCACAGAGAATAGGTTTGTGTGAGTGCACCCATAAAGATACAAGATTGTGAAGCATTGCACAGCTGCATCTGCAGCTGCACCACAAGCATATTCAAAAATGTTTGCAGTCCATGCGATCCTTAACAGACATACAAAGATGTAACAGTGGTGCACGGTTCACTTGCTTGAAACCCTCTAGAGCAAGAAAAACAGACTTTTACCCCATCTTTTACTTCTGCTTCAGCATTTCATTTCCCACGTCTCCTTGCCCTCACCCCTCTTTTTACATTGTTTTCGGCCTTTCCTCGCCATTCTTTTCTCTTCCTCTTCTGCTCACCGACCTCTGATTCATACATACTTTCTTAAAAGCATCACTGATGCCTCTCTCTAATATGCAGCATGTCCCCGGGCGTGCCTTGAACTGGCACATTCATTTGATTTGTGTATAGTCAGAATATAGTCTCAAATCCATTAAGACAAGAGATGAGGGTACTTTTTAGGATCCAGGTGTTAGTGCGTGCGCCTGCATATTAGAGGAAAATGCAGAAAGATCGCAGTCATGTTGATAAAGTAAGGTATTACACACAAACTGTGTGAAGGCTTTGTTATATATAGAAACGTTTGAGCTGCTCGGATTTTTACAGTATCCATCAGCTCTGTATAGAGTTCACTTTTTATTCCAATATGTGCCTTTCTAGTGTCACACTCACCTAAGAAATACGTTGTAACACTAACAGGGGCTTAACACATTCTCAGATGTTCCATGAACCCTCTGAGGTCAAAGTCATTATCAGCCATGACCTTAACCTTATCCTAATACATTCTAACTCACATCATTTGAAAACTATAACTTGCCTTTCTCCGAACATTAAATTCATCACCAGTGACTCCTTAGACATCACTTATCAGTAATCACTCCCAATATGATTCAGACTCAATTCAGATTTTGGTCAATGCTAAGCAGGTACTCAGATTATAAAGGGGACTTACATCTGTAATGTCATTGTACTAGACTTATGTGTATTTTGAAGTGCTTCCATAAAGGGAAGAATGACCTTTTGGGTTAAATGGGACAGAAAAAATAAATCACCTAGCCATAGTGTGTAAGACGGAATGGTTTTCTGTCTCTCTGTCCAGGGTGTACTTTGGCTCTCGCTAGTATAGGCTCCAGCACTGTAACCCTAAAATGAATAAGTGGTTAAGAGGATGGATGGATGAATAGATGAATGGATAATAGTCATAGAAGGTGATGAAAATAGGTAGCACTTGCAGCTTGTGTGCATAATAACCCTTTTGTGGATGATACATTTTCTGCACCCATGAGTATGCAAGTATCCAGTCCATGTGAGGGGAACTTCATTGTTACTGGATGATCACAGGGCATGTGTGTGACATCCTGTTTGTTCAAACTTGGTGGATTTGTCCTTGAGGCACACACCAAATGTGTACTTTAAGTGGACTCGGAAATAGTATAAACTATTCTTATTTCTTGTATTTTCTACTGCACTTTGTCTAGCTCTCGGTCATCTCAATCACAGCCTGATAGAACAACTTTTAAACTGTGCATTAATGTATACCTGATTTCTGTTTGTGCAATCTCCATTTTGTGGTTATCACAAAACTTCACGGCGCTGTGGGATAAAGATGATGAATGGCACATACCATATGTAGAAAATGGATAGAACTGTTCAACTTTTTTCCTTCTTTTAAGCCAACAGAAATCCTCTATAGGGTATGTTTTCAGCGCTGAAGCCAGTGTTCTGTTAATAGGATCTAATTGGAAATGGCTGGTGTTAAGGAAGTTGCTTGGGTTGTCTGAACTTAATCCTGTGGAAATCCCTAAGAAGTTATTAAAAATCTATGTGCAGTGTCCTAAATGTAGGACACTGATTCGCAAATGGAACTAAGCTTCGAGACTCTTTGGGTTTAGCAGTTGCCCCAAAGTTGAAAATACAGTAATGCAATGGTTTTGACAAAGGCTCCTATGTTAGGGGAAAAAATAGCTTAAATATTTTATAACAGCATATTTGTGTTCATCAGAGCCATAAAGCAGCTGTGACATTGCACTAAAGGGAAGTTTTTCCCTAATGTCATAATATTAGCTTTGCCCGTATTACTCTTTAGAAGGTGAAGATGCTGATTTCATTCTATAGTGAGACATGGGCCACGAGCCTCGGTCCTTATACATCATATCAAATATGAAGCCACCGGCTGTGTATTGAAGACCTGTTTTCTTAGCTGAAACATTAAACTCACCTGGTTTGCCAACCATTCAATTGAGCCAGTGTGAATTTTTTTTATCTAGCAGGTAGCACTACTCTAATATGTTATTTCAGTCACAAAATCTTGGGCTAGAAATTAGACAAATGAAGAACAAATGGTGAAAACAGTATAAAAATAGTTATATACCACTCTCATTACTGCAAGAAAGGGAAACTTGTCCAGCTTAGTGTCCTTAACCACTCAGCTTACAAAACGCTGTTAAGCTTAAACAAATGGAAAGCCTTATATCACCTATATAATGCTTTTACGCTCTTTACCTGCACCGTCTATAGAAGGTGGTTTATTAGAGCCATTAAAGCAAAGCAGGGCTGCTGTAGATTGTTCTGCAGCAACCGCTGTCTCTGCAGTCTCTCGTTGCAGTGGCCAGACCAGACCTGTCCTCTGCTGACCCACTATGAACTGGCCGTGCTGCTCAGCCCTGTGGGAAATCCTTGGTGCATGTCTGGCCCTAATTAATACCCCTGCTGCAGTCTCTTATTAGACGGAGAGATGGAGAGAGCGAGTGAGAGGGAGAAAGAGAAGGAGAGAGAGAGAGAGGGAGACAATTAAGTATTGATTATATTTGCATAAATAGCTCCAGTTGTTTAAAGCCCGGTATGACCCCACGCGTTAGCACAGCACTCTCTGGGCACGCATTGGGAGCAAAAATAAAGAGACGTAGAGTGAGGGTAAAAGAGAATTGACCGGAGTCGAGAGAATGCATGGATCTCCTGCAATGCGACACAGCCAAGGTGCTTTAATCGAGTCATCCCAAAGGCTATGCCACTACGTGTTAACTTCGCAATTTGAACCAATTATTGCCCCATTAGCGAGTCCACTGTATTAGGCTGGCAGAAGATAATAATGTTTTTTCTGTTGAGTTGGTCATCAATATAATAGCTCGAATAAAACACCTGAGGAGGTGCGCTAGTCACTTTAGTGGTACTCTCTATATCAGCGGTGGCACCTAATAAATGTGGCCTTTGTAATTGAGGGGAAACAGAGTGGAGTGCATGGAGAAAAGAAGAGAAAATAATTGCTGTTCTCCTCGCCCACGTTGCCCTTCTTCCTCCCTGCTGCTCGCATCATGCACCCCCCACTCGCGACCCTCAGCGAGGTCACTCCTGGTGACTAATTATTTAGGTGGAAGGACTACAAAAAGTTGTTGTGCAAGTACAAGTGCAGAGTCTGAGAGTGCAAACAGTGCAAGTGTGGATGCGAGTGAGTATATTATATGCCTCTTAAAAGCGTGTATGAGGATGTTGACATCTATTATTAAATAAGCTGAAGCCCACTGTGCAGTTTTAGGGGTTATGTAGAGAACTGTTGTTACCAAGGAGAGCATGCTCCAAATGGCTTGTCCAGTTTATGCAGACAGATAAAAGGAAATTGCGAAGTTCACATTAATGTTAGGATTTTTATGCGTTTAGCTTCTTTTTTTTTTTGCAACTCATGACAGTAATAAGTTTTTTGTTTGGTTGTTTTTTTGGGTGTTTTTTTTTTATTTTCAATCAATCACTGTAATTTCATGCAACTATCCAGATGTTTTAAAACATTAACTGGAAAGTGTAATAAATCAGAATATATCTGAGAAAGTAACAACTCAACGTCTTATAAGCATAGTAGTGGCAGATGTTGTTTAGCTCCCAACATGTCTGTAACAGTGCCATATGCCATTTTGGCATATGGTTCAATGTGAAATAAAGGAGAAGGTGTAACCGTTGGCTTCCTACAAACACTGAGCTTAATGTCCAGGAATAATCCAGAATGGGCATGATATGATTGTGTGTATGTATTAGGCAGCAAAATCAGTAGCTAAGTACGGTGATCAGCTACAACCATGATGCCACCTGTCTAAATGCATTGCGTGGTTTGTCTTGTTCTGTGAGGCAGCAGCCATTGGGGAGTGCCATGTGTACTGAAAATGAAGCCTTTGGTTGTATATCCACATATATCCCAGGACATTAGTGCTCCTAGCAGAGTGCCGCGTTGTAATGAAATAATCAATGTTATTCACATCACCATCCACTGCCTATAAAGTTGAGGGCCCTGTTGAGTCAGTTACTCAGAACCAGATGCTTGTTTCTGTCGTATCTCCAATCTGTTACATACTTTTATCATTGTTTTTAAAAACACTGAAATATCTTTATATACTGTTATGTTAATAAAGATTATGTCAGCAGGCTTGTCTCTTGCTGTGTCTAATTTTAATTTGATGTTTGTGCACTTGTGGGACGCTATTATAACCTAGTACTATAAATAATTACTGCAGTTTGCGCATCACTGAGTATTAGATATAAGCATGATCTGACAAAAAACAATTTCTAGTGTAGAATTCATTTCAAAGCAAATGAATGAATTTGCATTGAATATGTCTGGCAATGTTTTGTTTTGCTGTGAGAGAGCTGACTTGAAGTTTCTCATTTGCGCTCTCCAGTGTATTTATGAATCGAGCAGTTTGTGTTACTGGAAAACGACAACACAAAGCAGTGTGTGTGTGTGTTTCTTTCAGCACTGCTAGGAATTTTACCTGCTACATGTGCCGCGTGCCATGGACGTGCTTGCGCACGAGAGAGGATATCAGTCTGCGTGTTTGTGCATGAGTTTAACTTCATATTTTGCGTATGACAGTGCCAGCAGGGCTGATCAGTGTCCATGCTGAGGGCTTTGTCACAGCTGACCTATATTAGATGAAAGCAGCTGGATCAGTGGCCTACAGGGACAGCAAAAGAGTTGTGTTCTAATTATCTCTGCAGCTAGCTAGCGACACATCACACCCGCGCACACACCCATGTACAAACACACACACACACACAGAGTTTTTGCGACAAAATCAATGGAGGCTCGTGAGAGCATCTGCCATGCTCTGCTTGACGAGTGACAGCAGCACATCCTCCATGTAGGATTGGCAAAAATACACCGCCTCCTGTCACACAATGCATGTTAAAACCATTTTGTGATGACTTGGGTCTCTGAATGCAACACTGCATGACACTGCCATTCCACTGAGTAAAATATCATTACCAGGTGATCACAGCGAAAATGATTTCATACTGTTGCCGTGTCCTTTAGGGATTGTTAAAACACATCCAGTGCCTTGTTGATGATTTCTCTTATGGATTTAACTGTGCAAATGTTGTGTGTATATTAGCTGCTGTTGCCATGGAGCACCAAAGTAACACATGCCGAGGGTGTGCATTAGCTATAATGAGGCACAGAATAACAGGAAGGGGGAAAGAAAGTCCCAGAGAGGTATTGCTAACAGCTAGCAGTACTCACTGTACTCATGCTAATGCTAATGGATGGGTAATAAAGCATGCACAACCCTGTGGCATCCTGTAATACCACCACAGTTAGCTTGCTAGCATTTTATGTCACACAGACAAAGCATCCTATTTTCCTGTTGGCGTGTTATCACACACACAGCTACACACACATGTTCTCCCATCAGGTGACACAGTGTTACTTTGTGTAAGCCTCGGTGTGTTTCTTTTCTGAAGTTCAATGATTTCACAGTTTCTGCTGCTTTTAGGAGGTAATTGGATGCAGCACACACTCAATTAAGTTGTTAGCCTCTGAGTCATCCCCTCCTCTTTCTTTCTCTCGTTATTGTCCGTATCTCTTTTCCATCCCTTTATTTCCATGGCTAATTTCACTCTCTCTGCTGTTATCTCGTTCTCCTCTTGTCATATCCTCCTATCATCCAACCATTCGTGGCTCCGGGGCCTGGCATTCCTAACAGGGGAGCTGAAGTGTTAGTTAGGCAGTCAGGGGAGGCTTCTTGTTTTGGGACCGGCAGGCACATCTTCCACCACATTGCAGGCACCGCCAGGGACTCATTTACAGGTCGGAGCTTATGGGGAGGGGGTGCTTTTCCCATAACGGGGAGAAGGATGTACTGTAGAGAAATGGAACTAAATGCTTCCATCCACATGTGATAAGTCTGGCGCAAATCTGCACGTGAGATTTTTATTTGAGCTTCCCTGATGTTGTCTTTGTCTCTCCCCCTGTCTGCAGAGTGACTGGGACCGAGTTATTTTTCCATCCTTTTCTGCCTATACCTATGGAGCACCATTTCCTGATGAGACTGTGGTAAGTAGAAGGCACAATCACACATGAATGTAACTCCTGCAGCTACACGTCACCTGTACCCACATACGAATTCCACTTCTGTCTTCTGCGTCCTTGAAACCCATCCCTCGGGGATTAACCCACGTCAGTGAAACAGCTCAGAGAAAGTGGGATTCTGAAGCATGCCGCTCACTCTCCTGCATGGCCTGCCTTGTATTTGATCTCACATTTGAAGTAATATTGACTAAGTCGCGTCTCTGGAGATGTTTGCTGTTGTCGACCGTCATGGCTGAACACTACATACAACAGTTTAAACTGTCACTACCGTGCGTGGGTTGGTTGAGAAACATCGACATGACAAAGTTGCCATACTGTTGGCCTTGCATTTTGGAAAGAGGCTAATGGCGAGAGGAAAATAGAAACAGTAGATGGAAAGATGTCAAGACAAGTACAGACTGGCACAGTAGTAAAGTAAAAAATAGCTGGCATGACTGACCGATCGTGCTGGCCCGAGGATGTACTACTATTCTTAGCTTCAGTCTCCTCCTTTTTCTCCATCTCCCCTCACTTTCTCCTCCCTCCTTTCTCTTGATTCGCTCTTGTGATGTCAGCACTCTACAGGATATCTGGTGTCTGGAGGTACCCTGGATCTGTCTACTCTTTCTCTGTAATTGGCTAAAACCATTCAACGGACTTCCATCTATCTACCTCCCAAACATTTGTCATTTTATTTATTTATCCTCTCTGTTCACTTGTTTAGCCTTCGTCACCTCAGCTAATACAGTTACACTCCTCTCTTTTTGTCCATTGTTGGATTTACCATGTTAATGAAATGCTGAAGCTTTCACTTAATTACAGCTATAGAGAGGGCCACTTAGAGGCTAAGTGCCCTGTGTTTGTGCATTTTATCTGATGTAATACAAGGCCAGGATGTGATGGGATGTTCTATATAAGTAAAATTACAGATGCATCACATTGTTGCTGTCAGAACCGGAAACTCTCTGCAACATGCCTAAAATGGCCTATTTCTGTTGCCAAGTAGCGTTATCATTCCTGTCATTGTCATCAGTGTAAATATATATTCTGACAGATTTTGAGTGCTCTGCATGAAATAACACACATTAGAAAATAATACACAGGTTGGAAACCAAAAGTAGTCTTCTCTGCTATGTCTAAGAATACAGATAGACTTCTATGGTCACTGAATGATCATTGTCATGGCATAGCCTCTTACCATAGGGTCTAGAACAGGCTCTATTCAGGTAATTCAGGAAGTCCTAAGATGGTTAAGATGGTTAGTCAATCAATCATAATCAAGAACACCCATTATAATGATGACTCTCTTTTAATTCTTAGTCTCTGCACAGGCATTTTTACTTACGTGGTTTAGATTTTAGGAAAGTTGACTCTACCTAAAAATTGATTTAGTCACCTTGACGTCCCCCTTTGGTTTGCTTTCAAATTTTAAAGTGCATTTGATGTCTTGGTTTTCAAAACAACAATGATGGATCTTCTTATTAAGATCCCAAGGACTTTGATTGATACACTAGTGACTTGTCAAATATATCCACACCTCAGATCATACCCTGTTTATCATCTATCTAGGTCTTTACTTTGTCTGTTACAGTGGGTTCATCATGTAGATTATGTGTGCGCCTGAATTAGTCAACACTTGCATTTTTTTAAGAAGGCTTGGGGTCCATGGAGTGGAAATATTACTATACTGTATTGCTACATGGTTTGGCAACCTTTCTGTTAAGCTCAGATCCCAAGTTCAAAATTAAAAGGGCTGGAAAGATAGTTGACGTGCTCCTTTCATTTCCCCATTCAGAGTCAGTGATACAGCAGGTCTGAAAGTTACTGAGGACAAAAATCACATCTTTAATAAGTATCAGTTGACACCATCAGGCAAAAGCTTTAGGGCACCAAACTGTAAGTTAAATAGGTATAAATTTTCTATTGCCAATATCGGCTAATTATTCAATTGTAATTAGGGTAAAAATGTAAATAAGTGTTTGTATGTGTGTTTTATGTTACCCTCTGTTGTCCAGTTTAAATTTCTCAGAAGTGACCCAATAAAGGCTAATCTAATCTAATCTAATCTATTTCAGTCTAAAAGAGACCAAATAAAGGAACTTTAGGAGTCACCCCCCTGCTGGTCGTTCAAAGGAATGCAGGTTTGCAGCCCTCGGCACTGACTACACTTTTCAGTATGAGAGGATCCTTCCACCTTATAAATTCTGTTCCTTTCTGTGGCTTTACTAACACATCCATAACTGTCCTTGGAGTTTTCTTTCAACTTTTGCTAGATTCTCATTCAGGTGCCAACTGACAAAGTGGGGCTGGAATACATTAATAAAGCACAGCATCTGTGCTTTTCCTGCTGGTATAAGTCAAAATATCCACTGCAGAGAAAAGTCAAATTCACACAGTCAAAGTTAAATCGGAGACCATAAAGTACATTTAATAACACCAATTCCATGAATAGATAAGAGCACATTCGCAAAGTAGCATTTGAACACACTGATAGAGTTTGTGGCCATGTGTAAAATGAATTTTGTGGTGTGAATGAAAAACTTTTTCAAAGTTCTCTTTTTGGCCCAAGGCACTTTTTAGTGGCTGCCTGATGGGAGTAGCTGTAAGGAGTGGTGAAGGAGGTCTACAGGGCCCTTAGTAATGGAAGCTGTGAGGGTCTAAGAGTTGGGTTTAAGTGGTGCTGGTGATTTTGGTTGCATGCTTGATTATTCCTGTGAGCTTTTTCTTGATTTTCACTGTGAAGAAGTTGCAGCAGGATGCTGTTTCTTGTGCTGTACCCTAGGGACTAGGCTGGCTTTCAAGAACAGCTGGAAAAGCTGTTCCACCCCTACAGTTTATATAAAAGATGGATGTAGCCACTGTGATGTCAGCGATTGGTTAGTGAAGTCCCATTATGAGTCCCCGACATGAGTGTTTTTGCTTCCACATGTTGGTTTTGGGAAATGGGGAGTGACGAGTAAAGCCTGGACTTGGCTTTGGCAGAAATAAAAAATGCATGCTCATTGGCTACTAACTTGGGGTTGACAATTCATTAACCTTCAGTAGTGGTCAGAAATGGGAGGTTTGGGCATTTCTCTGTGTCAGCTGATGCAAACTCAAAACCTCTTGCATCTTTACTTCTTATCTTTTAAATTTATGTGCATTTCAGCAGCAGTAATTCTATCAGAGTCACGTCGGGCTTTCCTCCCTTAGTAATGATATGTTTTTGTAATTTGAATGCTATAACTAAGGACTTCCTCTTGACTTTTCACATTAAAAGTCTTGCTGCCTTCCATTTATGGGCATATTTAATGGGCGAAAGTGTTGAGTTTAGCTGGTTATGCCTTGACATCAATTACAATACAGCTTGTGACTACGTGTTTCACTGACAAGTCCACATGAAGCTTTTAACTGATGACTTGTGAGGAGTATTTTGCAGAGATGAGTCACTTTCCTCCATTTTTCTCCCTCACTCACGTCTCACTTCTGAATGGTTATAGGTGTGTGTGGCTACACAGGCTTTACTGTGTGCATGCGTGTGCCTGTGCGGCTCGTGGATCTGTGCCCAGTCTTCCCGCTGTGAGCATATGGTTTCTGGGAGAGTAACTTCAAACAGCAGCTCTTTGTAGCACTGAAGGACAGCATCTCATTAGGACGTGTGCAGTTTGGTGTGTGTAGCTGCAGACAGAAGCGAGCCTGCATTAGAGCAGGTTATCAATTTAGTTTTTTGATTATCTGCAGTGGAGCTTATCGGAAGGAGATAAGAGAATTAGGGCGAAAATCATTTTCCCTGAGCACTCCTTCATCCCAACGTTGTTCCCAGCAACAACATGCGAGAATAAAATCATCCCATTTTATGTTCTAATTTCTATATTTCTCACACAGGTGCATTTTTTCCTTTTATGTTCAAATAGGACTCTTTCTGCAGTTTTTGGATTATAAAAGTTTTTTATTATCGCTCTTCTTTATCCAACGTGCACAAGAAGGGACGTTCCTCAAAGGCAAAATTTTCTGTTTAATGTTATTCAAGGAAAATAAAATATACAGAACAAAAATAGTCTAGTGCAGAGCAATACTGCAAATCTTGGTATCGATCTGATGCCATGTAAATATTGCAGATACCCATACCAGAGTTTTTAACCTATAAAGGCAGTTTATGTACGAGAGAGCAGCGTGTTATGATTTATGAGCCGAATCATCATTAATTTGCAAATCTTGAACACATTTGAATAACTGCTAAATCACACCCTTCAGCTTTTCTTTTATTTTGAAACTGGGTGTTTTTGGAGACTGTAATGTAAATGTGCCTGTCTCTAAACATGCTGGGTCAGCTTCTCTCATTTAAATGTACTAAAGACTATAAATAAAATAGGCACATTTCATTTCCAAAACAATTATTAATCTAACACAGGTCAGTGGGATACATATTAAACTATAAGAATAAAAATAAAGCATCGATCGAAAGAATACCAATTCTAGCTTTGGTTTTGATATTATTGATATTTGGATCCAGGTCGAGATAAAAGACAACCAGAACCAGTGGCTGTATTCAGTCCAGAAATCAATGAAAATTATAAACTGAACTATTATTTTCCATGTCTCGATCTATCCATCTTTTTTGCCTCCTGGTCTCATTCCCACCCTCATCACTCTCTTTTTCTCCCGCCGGATGATTTATGGATATCTTTCATCAA
Source organism: Pundamilia nyererei (assembly GCF_000239375.1). Lineage (NCBI taxonomy): Eukaryota > Metazoa > Chordata > Actinopteri > Cichliformes > Cichlidae > Pundamilia > Pundamilia nyererei. The sequence goes on from NW_005187431.1 coordinate 3,846,103, forward strand.
TGCTAAAAGCAGCGCTCATCTGTTCTGAACTACTGAAGACCTGTATCATAAGATGAAAGAAAAAAACAGAGAGACTAGAGTTAAGGGCTTGCAGCCTATGTAATGCGTTTGTCTGCGTGCAAGTGTGTCACAGAAGAAGAAAAAGAGCGATGGAGTCGAGAGACGAGAGGCAAAGGGAGGCAGAAACTGTCTCAGCCATCACATGATTTAATCAAAGCCATCCATCACATCAGGATAATTAGACAGCAGCATGGATCGCACGGCCAGAGCCCATCAGTTAGAACGCACGTACACACAAACGCGTTCACACCCATCTGTACTTCTATCCAGAAAACAAGAGAGGAGGGACCCAGCACAGTCAGCACTGGATCCATTCAGGACTGTCACAGCAAAAACATGTTGGCACAAAATTTAGACATAATAACTCAGCGACAGACAATGGGGAACGGTGTGAGCGAGTCGGCCTAAGTTGGTGTCCGTCAGTGGGGCTTTCAGTTCTTGATGGCTAATTAATTGCGCAGAATAAATGCTGGCAGTCAGAGAACTCCGCATAAAGCCAGATAATGACCAGAGTTCACGGCCTGACTGCAGAAAATGTCAACAAAAAAAGTCAGAAAGTGTCATTTATGCCTTAAGACCTGTCTTGCAATAAGAGGAAAAAAACTGAACAAAACTCTTACTCCTAATCTAGCTTTCCATTGTGTTTTAGATTTTATGATAAAATCTGTACACAAAAAAGGTTTAAAGCTGTACTAGTGGGAATTATATGATAACGTGTAATGCAAAGGGACTTGTATTAACCTCTTTTTAACAAACCCTCACATATTAATCTCCTGAATCTGTTTCGGACCTATTGCCCTTAACATTATATGCCGTAGTCGAGCCTCTGCACTTTAATCACATAATTTCGAGCAGCAGTGGGTAGCTGTTTTCACTAAATGGGTCTAAAAAATTAATCTACATTACCAAATATCAGGCAGACTAAACACAGAGGAGCCTTTGGCCTCTTAGAGATGGTGGTTTTTTTGTGTGTGGGTTTTTTTTTTCAGATGGCAGTGAAGACTAAAAGGAAAATATGAACTGGGCCCCAAACAATGCTGAATTGCCCACATCAGCTTCATAAATCACATGGCCTCTAGCCAAAAAAATGCCTCGTGGCTTAAATAATTTCCTCTTTGCTGTGCTTTGAAATTTCCTTTTGTTAGTGACTTTTGGTTTGGTTTGATCCATGAAATACATTTCCTGAGCCTTGAAAATAGCCTTTGTGTTGCAAGGCAACATCTGCTGCTTAAATAGTGCAGGCCTCAAGGGTGTTTAAATTGTAGCAAGTATAAGTATTGTAGTTGAGAGAGAAAGATTAGTGCTGCTGTTGTTAACTATAACAGCTATTATTATCACTTCAAAAGACTTTTCTTTCATCCTCCAAACATTGCAGTTGAGCTTAAGGTGGATTTGGACTTTGGACTTTTTATTCAAACTCAAAAGAACAAAGCAGAACATGTTTGTCGTAGTATGGTCACACCAAAAAAACAACATACTTCAAAACTCTCCAGCTAAGCCTCAGCGGTCTTTACTTCCTGTTAAATGCTGCCACATTGATTTTGAACTGTGGACTTACCAAATGTGAATGTACACCTTACAGCCAGTTCACCTTTTTCATGTGACTTAACATCAGTATGGGAAAGGCAAAATGAGGCCTCACACAGTTATTTTTAGCAGTTTTGTTAAGCTAAAGGTCAGACAGTAGTCATATCGGATGGACTTGCGACTATCCAATCAGGTTTTCCCAACTGCTAGCAAAAAGTAGAGGAAAGCACTGCTTGAAAATAAACTCAAATAAAAAAATGGATCACCATTAAATGTGCTTATTAGTGCTTACCGTTGCTCTGGTGATGAATCCTTAATCTCTTAATGGCAGCGTTACTGACCCAGTCAAATCAAAACGCTTTCATTCTGGATATTTGATGCAGTTCATCACCATGTGGAGCTCTGGCAGAAACATTAAGGCTTTCTGTATGTCTACTGCAAAATCCTAGAACTTGCATTAGAAACGTATTAAGGGAAGCAGAGTGATCCTAGCTTCTAGGTTGGCAAGCCTTGGTGTACTCTATAATTTGCCACTGTGAATTTTGAAGCTTGATGTGCCTTCAGTGTAACGCCCCCCCCAAAAAAAACCTAAAATAAATGAAATCCTGATGGGTTGTTAGTCCTGTGATGGACTGGCGACCTGTACAGAGTGTACCCAGCCTTTCAACCTATGACAGCTGGGATAGGCTCCAGCTCCATCATGATCCTAATTGGATAAGCAGAAGAAAATGAATGGATGGATCTTGATGGCCAATTAAATCTGTTGTTTGATACAATCAGTGGAAATTTCCATGAAGTTTTGAGTGTCTGTGTAACATCTATACATTTATCTATATGGTAATCTGTAGATACAGTCAGTGCTATTGGAATCAACTTTCTAGTAATGCCCAAATGTGCATCAGACCAACAGATAAGACTTGGTGCTAATATGATTTCCCACTCACGTCCTTTGTTGCTGATGTGTTGCACCTTCACATCGCCTTTATTAAGCCTTGCTTCCTCCCTGCTTTCTGTCATGCCCTGATATTAAAATAATGAATAAGCGTTTCAATGAAAACTGTTGGAAGCGCTTTCTGTCTTTACGCAGATTGTTTAATGATGCTCTTACTAAAGTGCTTTTTTTTGCATTTGTTAATTGTTGATTTTGATAAATCAAACATAAAGGAGCGCCGATGCCTTAATCCTCCTGTCGAAAGAAAAAAAAATAATGATTTTGCCAATTACATGCAAGTCATGTGATAGGTATTGCAACTAGAGATTAGCACTAATCCCTTCAAGATGTATTTTTATTGTCTTAGCTCATAATCAACCAACAATGTGGCTTTAACGCTCTGAGTGATCCTGTTTTAATGGTAATTTTAGGTTTGCATTGATTTGTTGTGGGGGAGTACAGTGGATTTATGGGCTCTCACAGGAATTTAAAAACAATATAGACTAATTAATGTGTGCTTACTCTAATAAATGCATGCCAGCGCCTGTAGAGTGGTGGCTTATCCTGCATGATGGCAGTAGGCTCTGCTCTTGCTGCGTGCACCGAGAGGTCGTGCCCTTTTTCTTTTTTCTTTCACATATTCTCATTGATCTCGTGACCAAGTTGCAAGAGTGCAGCACTCGGATTAGAGTTTTTCCTCTTGTTCTTTCTACCTCACCCCCCACCAAGCTGCGACAACCCTCATTTTCTCTCTCCCTTTTCTCTTCTCGAGCAAAAAGGCTGCGAAAAAATAAAAAGTATCACATCTTCATTTGCCATTATCACCCTATCTCTTCTTTGGATGCAGCCTTTCACGCTGCATTTCATTTTCGCTTGTGACCGAGTTGTCGGTGCAGGTAATAAGATGGTTTGAGCAGAAAACAGATTATTATTGTCACAGAAACCAGCTCGTAACAACAAATAGATGCAAGGGGAACTATTGGGGGGTTCTAGCTTTTTCACACAGCTTGTCGCATCTGTGTGTCCTCACATGCGCCTTGTGCAAGAGGGACATGAAGACAGGTCCAGCTTGTAGACGCTCACAGTGACCTGTCCTGTGAGTCACTGGTGAAGCAGCATATGCTTGCAATACACAGAGACACATGCAGAGCGTGAACGCTTCGTTGTGTGAGCATCAAGAGACTAAAGTGGGTGTTTTTATTTATCTATCTAAAAGAAGCTGAAGTCTGTTTCATTTCTGATTTCTTTTTTTTTTATCCTCACACGCATAAAACTCACTTGATCACCGGTTTACTCGAGTAAAAGAGTGGGTGGATTCTTGGATATCATTGGCATCGCAGCAGTGAGCAAGTGACTGGATCAACTTATGAGCAACACACACCTCGGCTTTTGAGGGCTTTCTTAAAGCTGAACATAACACTGTTTAATTTGGGTGTAACTCCTTGTCGCAACCTAGGTTTTAATATTTTCGTGTTTGCCACCACCACAAATGAAAGGCGGAGATGTGATATTGCAGCTGCACAGAAGAAACGTCCCAGAAGTTGCCAGGCAGAAAAAAATAAAGCTGAACAGCAAACTTATCATCTCTTTATCTCTTTTTGCCGACTCAAATAAGGAGCTAACACGACTCTAAAATAGCTCTCACAAATCCAGACTCTGACGAATGTCTGTCTCCTTGGACCATGTTTGCGTTTGAAATTTGAAATGTATGTTAAAATAACATACGTGCTCTATATCTGGAACAATACAGAGAGTGCGAATGATTGGCCGAGGTTAAAAATGGCACATTGCAGTTATGGTTACCATGGTGAAAGCAGCTTATAGCAGACAAAACCTGTCAAGAGAATGCAGAGAGAGCCCTGTGGTCATAGCCTTGAACATGTCCAATGTACACTGCACACGTAATCAGCGTGGCCGGAGTGCACGCAGAAAACTGACATAGATGAAACACACTGAGTTTGACGCACACACACATACACACTGAATGGTGGGTTTCAGCATTGTGCAGCATGTTGTATGTCACATTAACCTTCTCGAGGCAGGCGTTGCCGATTTGCAACAGTTAAAAACTAACAACCTGATTACCCCACATACATGTTTTATGAGTTTTCTTTACTCAGAAGTACCACTGCAGGACTTGGTTGTGCATTAGCAACAAAAAGTTTAATTTGAGCCTGAGAGGGTTAAACAGTTATGCAAATTTCAAAAGACAAGACCTGCGTTCAGGGATACTGTGTTAGCCAAAATGAAGTATCATACAGCCAGTCAGGTCCAGCCCACTGGATGGCTTTGAGTAGTGTGAAAATTGCTGAGAAGAGGAGCATGATTTTTGGACTTTTCACTGAAGTGTAAAGAATGGATCACATCATGAGAGTGGTTATCTGAGCTGTTAATTTCAAGCAAAGGGGACCGTATCCATGTGCGTTTATGATTTCTTTGTTTGCAGTCTCACTGAATATTGGAAAACTAAGACATATTGCTTAAATTGCACTTATTTTTCTTGACATCGAATAAGCTGGTCATTATATAAGAATGTACTTTCAGTATGTGTTGTTTTACTTGTCTGGCCAACACGAGGTAATCATTTGATGTATAAAGCCCATTAACTATGCTGTAAACTATGAAAACAACAACCCACAGTCATAAAAAACTAAGTACACCACCGCATTCAGTATCTTATAGAACCACATTTAGCAACAATAACTTCATTTTCTGTCTGACTGTATCAGTCTCTTATATTGTTTGGCAGGAATTTTGCACCAGTCTTCGGTACAATGTTGTTTTAGTTCACTGAGGTTTCTGGGCATTTGTTCATACACAGCTCCTGTAAAGTTCAATTTAGTTCAATTTTTCAATTCAGCTTCATTTATATAGCACCAAATCACAGAAAGAGTTGATTCAAGGCACTCATTTCAATGAGGTTGTGAAATATTTTGTAGTTTTGCTGTCATGCTTGGGATCATTGTCCTGTTGCATGACCCAATTCTGGCCAAGATTCAGCTGTCCAACAGCTTCACATTTGACTCTAGATTCACAGTTGTCTTTAATGTTTTCCACTTGTGAATAATCTTTCTCACTGCAGAGATAACACTTATCTGGGATAACACTTCCCAGATTGATGGGCAGCAACTATTGCTTCTCTGATAATATTGCTGATTTTTTTCCTACGTAGCAATTAGTTAACACACACATGTTTACATGATCAAACGTATCTGCTCAGGTTCAAATTGAGCATCAGAATTAAGAGGAAAGGTGATTTTAAAGACTTTGAATGTGACATGGTTTTTGGTTGCTAATGTGCTGGTTGCAATATTTCAAAAAATGCTGATCTGGTGGGATTTTTCCTCATAACCATCGCTAGGTTTTACAGAAAATAGTCCCAAAAAGAGAAAATTAACAGGGAGCAGCAGTTCTCTGGTTGAAAATGCCTTGTTGATGCCAGAGGTCAGAGTTGATAGAAAGTAAATAACCAGTCAATACAACCAAGGTATGCAGATGGGCATTTCTGAACCCACAACACATCCAACTGCAAAGCTGATGGGCCACTCCTGTCAGTTAACAACAAGAATCTGAAACCACAGTTCACAAAGGTTCCCCGAAATTGGACAATAGAAGATTGAAGAAACGTTGCCTTGTCTGATGAGTCTCGATTTCTTCTGCAGCATTCGGACGGTAGGGTCAGACTTTGCCATTAAAAAAATTAAAGCATGGATCCATCCTGCCTTGTATCTACAGTTGAGCTTGTTGTTGGTGTAATGGTGTGAGGGACATTTTATTACCACAACCTACCTAAGGGCTGTTTGCCAACTGTGTATTTAGAAAAAGATTGTTTCTGTCTGCTGATGCCTTCTTCCAGCAGGATAAAAACGCCACTGTGAGTTCACTGTATTCGAATGACTTCCAGTGTCACCAGTTCTCAACCTAATCGAGCACCTTTGTGCAGCATCATGAATGTTGCGCTGACAAATCTGCAGCAAATGCATGATGCTGTCATGTCAGTATGGACCAAACTCTTTGAAGAATTTTGAATCTATTCCATGAAGAACTAAGACAGTTGTGAGGGCAAAATGCAGCGCCTCTCAGGCCTAGCAAGGTGAAACTAATAAAGTATCGATTGGGTGTATATCAGGTGTGTATACGTCTCTGTATATATACTGAATTGTATTTTATACAGGCATTTAGTAGCTTCTAAGAGGTGGAACTGTATAACTCAGTCTTCAATTCCTTTCAATGAAGAAAAAAATGAAGAGAATATCAAAAAGAAGGGTTAGCATTTCTGTAAAGGCACGACACGTGACAGAGCACAGAGGGTAGGGTATGATACGTGAAATCCACAACTGAGCCACCTGCCAACCTGGCACTTGACTTTCACTTATTTTACATCCCATCACTTTCCACCACTGCCACATTTGTCCTCCCATATCCTCTTTTCTCTATCCTCATTTTTTTGTGTGCTCTTTGTTCCCTTGACTATGCTTTGACACTCCAAAGCTCTGCTCCCCTCATTAACTCTCTTTCATGAGGATGCAGATGACAATAATTGGTTTGAAAACAGGAGACAATGGGATACAAGGATTATCCCCGGCTCACACCCACCACCTCTAGCACCCCATGAGGACAGTGCAGCTCTGCATCCTCCCTTCGACTTTCTGTCCATGTCTCTCTCCTGCAGCTCTTTCCTTTTACACGTCTTTTGTTTCATCACTGTCCTAACTCCTTCCCCCTCATCCCTGCTTAACCCTTTTCAAACGTTTTTTCTTCACTCTCTGGATCTTTCCCACATCCTAATGTTGCCCTCTGAGAAGAAGCAAAACAAATATATTATGTATAGGAAAGTGTGCGACGCCTGAGTATTTGGATGTATGCTTGTATGTGAAGAAGTTCCTGCTTGTATTCCTCTGCGTCTGAATAGGGGCAGGAGGGGGTGGAAGAAAAGGAGGGAATGAAAGGTCAAAAAAAATCATACTGCTGTTATTACTACCGTCCTCGCCACCTCCATTACGTCCACTGCCCACGGCCACTGATAACGACGAAGGGACGGGGCTCCTGAACCACAAAGACGGCAGGGTTAGCTATTCTCAGTGACTGACATTTCAGTATTACTTGTCTTCATCTTATCTTGAAGATGAGTATAATTCCTGCGCTGTTAGGACTGTATTTCAGTTTAATCATATTATTCTGTCTGATTTTTCTCTTCAGGACTGTTTCCAAACCCTGAGACTGAGGTCAGTTTATTTGGGATTGACTTTGTTAGCATTTATTGGCTTTGTTAGGAGAGTGAAATACCTTTGCACACCAGCCTGTCCACCCCGGAAAGTTCCATCAGAGTCCCCTTGGTGGTGGAGGAAAGAGGACAAATGCTGCATCACTGACTTTGGACACTGTATTGTAAAGGAGGTGGTGATGGAAAGGTGAACAACATGATTAAAAGAGAATTAAGAAGGTTTGGGAGTGGGAATAGATGGGTTATTACTATTATTAATATTAAGACCATCACCACCTGCAGCACTCCCACTACAAAGTATCAGCAGCAGTGGTAGTTCAAACAAATAGCTGCATTAAAACAGATAATGAGTTGAGGAGTTATAATATTATAGTAAAATAATTACGCACCAGCAGTAATAAATATGAATAATAAATATGAGCGATATAAAGCCTGAATTAAATTAACATGGACTGGACTTGATTAATTTCAAAAGAAGCCTCCCTTTATTTTTAAAACTTCTTCTCCCCTCTTCCCTCTCTGTGTTTTCTCAGGGAAATAAATCATGCGTTCCTGCCAGAATTAGAAGTGACAATCACACAGCCATGCACACCGGCAAACAGAAAGAGTTCTGTGAAATGATAATGGCATCTGATTAAACGCTGTGACTAATGCGATGTCATCTTTCCAAGGAAGCCATGAACCTGTGACAAAGTGTTGGAGGGTGTGTGTGGGGGGCGGGGTGCGGAGGGTGGGGGTAAGGCAAAGAAAGTGAGAACGAGGGTGGTTGGGTTAAGAATACAATGGCTGAGGAAAGTAAAATATAAGAAAAAAGAAAGTAAAGGCACACCGTCATCCTCGACTCATGCAAAGTGGCAGAGAAATGTCAAGAGTGGTCGTCCCGCTCCTTCTCGACGCCCTCCATCACTGTCTTTTCCCCTGTAGTTCCGTCCCTGCGTCTCCTTCTCCCCATCTGTTCTCTCCTCATTTCTGCATCCTAAAGTCACTCTCACCGTAGCCGTGGTTTATCCCTCGCTCCATTTCTCCTCCCTGTATTCTCTCCATCCCTCCCTTCCGGTGAGGGCTCTCAGGTTTCAGCTGTAACTGCTTTAGTGCACGGGATAATGGTCTGTAATTCACTTCCAGCTCCTCTTTGCTGGTCAGAGGCCCACTCATGTACAAGCAGAGAGATGTAATCAGTAATCTGTGTGTGTGTGTTTATGTGTGTGAGAGAGTGTGCTTCTGGTTGTGTATATGAGGAAAGGGTCCTGTAGCATTTGTATTACCTTTTCAGCCACACTGCTGTGAGTATGTGTGTGCTTCTTCTCCTCGATTGCATTGCATTCATACATGCACATTTATACATTTTCTGGATGAATGAAGCTGTGTGGGGATATGTTACGTAACCCCATGTAAAAATTAAATGCCCCTAGTGTGTAAATAATGAATGCACACACACACGCGCGCGCATGTGCGTTCTCACGGTTACGAAGAAGTACTAGGAAGCAACAGCCCCTCTGCCCCCCACATAACCCACTGTGGCACCACAGAGCGAGACTGCCCTGGACTATGAATAATAGAGGGATCCCATATGTAAAACTAGATCACCAACTGTGGGCCCAAGGAAGTTGGGTAGGCTCAGGGGTGCCCTAGGGCCTTTAGGGCCAGGGTTTAAGGCTAAGCAGGACCAGGCACAGTGTCCACTGTGTGTTGCCTGCCTCGGGGTGACACACAAAGTGGGGACTGAAAGAGCCTGGATGAACATGGCAGTAGCATCTACAACTACACTTTTATCTTTGCTTTAACTGCACTTTCTGACTCATGATTGCTTTTATACACTGGGACTACATGCGGGTTATATTGGGTGCATGTTCCTTGTATGTTGTTGCACACTTTCTGGAACTGAAAATAATTCAGTGAAGATTTGCCAACTTATTTTTATAGCTGCTATCAATAATATATTTGTATTAATGTGAAATATGACACTTGCAGAAATGAACCTGTAGAGACTAATTATGTAGTTTTTATGTCCCTCGCAGCTTTATGAGACTGCTAAATGCTTGAGACAGACTGTGACATCCCAACCCCAAATTATGTATAGCCATACTTGCCAACCTTGAGACCTCAGTATTAGGGAGACATTCAAAAGGCCTGTTGGGGGGTGGGGGGTCGTCATGTACATATACACAGAAAAAAACCTGAATTCTACAGTGTTTATTTATCAGACAAAATAAGTTAAATTAGATAGCTGTCAAATCAAATTCTTTTTTCCAATCATTTTGAAACTTGCATGCATATTTCCTTCTCTTACTGGTTGTTGCCATTTCTCTTCTGCTTCCTCTTCCTTTGTTCTACTTCCCACGCTTGACTTCGAGGTGTCACCGTTATTATTGTCCCGCCGGAAATGGCAGCCCAGTTAAGGATGGTTTAGCAATTTTGTTGTCCAGGTGGAAATCGGGAGAAATTCGGGAGAATGGTGGCTCCGGGAGATTTTCGGGAGGGGCACTGAAATCTGGGATTCTCCCAGAAAAATCAGGAGGGTTGGCATGTATGTGTATAGCCCGAGTCACACAGGCCTAGAGACCGATCAGCAACACCCTGGCTAGCCGGTTACTGTGTGTTCATTGACTGGTTGGTGAATAGTCGCACGAAGTTGCAAAGCAAAATTGGTTGCAAATAGGGACACAGTGCTGCACAGAAGAACTCCTTGGGACTGCATTGCATGCTAGCAAACTGATTTAACAGATGGACAGAAGCACAACAATTCATATGAATATTAACATTATTTGGGTAGGTTTGTATACTAATATGTCATGTTCATGGTTGTGCTTTAGCTACCCTTAAGTGGCCAAAACATAAGACAAAAAACGGTAATAATACCATATGTAATCTTTTTTTATTTAAGACTTTTTCTACATAGTCTTGCTCTGTGGAGGTGCCAAGTAAAAGAAAAATGTCTAAAGGGACAAATTTGTGCTACCATCGCTATTTCTATGCTGCACTCATTAAAATCAAACCGGCATATGTTCAAAACAGGCTGTCTGATAGCAAAAGTCCAGCGTCACTCAGTTTCATCTAAATGATTTCCACCGTACTGAAAAAGGTGCTGTCAGCCTGACAAAATTTAAATTCAGCTCATTTTTTTAAATGACTCTCACTCATGGCGGAAAAGGGCAAAAGTTCAACAATGAAGCCATGAAATGTTTCCATTCTAATTAACAGAAGCACCTTTATACAGGGAGTGCAAAATTATTAGGCAAGTTGTGTTTTTGAGGAATAATTTTATTATTGAACAACAACCATGTTCTCAATGAACCCAAAAAAACTCATTAATATCAAAGCTGAATGTTTTTGGAAGTAGTTTTTAGTTTGTTTTTAGTTTTAGCTATTTTAGGGGGATATCTGTGTGTGCAGGTGACTATTACTGTGCATAACTATTAGGCAACTCAACAAAAAACAAATATATACCCATTTCAATTATTTATTTTTACCAGTGAAACCAATATAACATCTCCACATTCACAAATATACATTTCTGACATTCAAAAACAAAACAAAAACAAATCAGCGACCAATATAGCCACCTTTCTTTGCAAGGACACTCAAAAGCCTGCCATCCATGGATCCTGTCAGTGTTTTGATCTGTTCACCATCAACATTGCGTGCAGCAGCAACCACAGCCTCCCAGACACTGTTCAGAGAGGTGTACTGTTTTCCCTCCTTGCAAATCTCACATTTGATGATGGACCACAGGTTCTCAATGGGGTTCAGATCAGGTGAACAAGGTGGCCATGTCATTAGTTTTTCTTCTTTTATACCCTTTCTTGCCAGCCACGCTGTGGAGTACTTGGACGCGTGTGATGGAGCATTGTCCTGCATGAAAATCATGTTTTTCTTGAAGGATGCAGACTTCTTCCTGTACCACTGCTTGAAGAAGGTGTCTTCCAGAAACTGGCAGTAGGACTGGGAGTTGAGCTTGACTCCATCCTCAACCCGAAAAGGCCCCACAAGCTCATCTTTGATGATACCAGCCCAAACCAGTACTCCACCTCCACCTTGCTGGCGTCTGAGTCGGACTGGAGCTCTCTGCCCTTTACCAATCCAGCCACGGGCCCATCCATCTGGCCCATCAAGACTCACTCTCATTTCATCAGTCCATAAAACCTTAGAAAAACCAGTCTTGAGATATTTCTTGGCCCAGTCTTGACGTTTCAGCTTGTGTGTCTTGTTCAGTGGTGGTCGTCTTTCAGCCTTTCTTACCTTGGCCATGTCTCTGAGTATTGCACACCTTGTGCTTTTGGGCACTCCAGTGATGTTGCAGCTCTGAAATATGGCCAAACTGGTGGCAAGTGGCATCTTGGCAGCTGCACCCTTGACTTTTCTCAGTTCATGGGCAGTTATTTGGCGCCTTGGTTTTTCCACACGCTTCTTGCGACCCTGTTGACTATTTTGAATGAAACGCTTGATTGTTCGATGATCACGCTTCAGAAGCTTTGCAGTTTTGAGACTGCTGCATCCCTCTGCAAGATATCTCACTATTTTTGACTTTTCTGAGCCTGTCAAGTCCTTCTTTTGACCCATTTTGCCAAAGGAAAGGACGTTGCCTAATAATTATGCACACCTGATATAGGGTGTTGATGTCATTAGACCACACCCCTTCTCATTACAGAGATGCACATCACCTAATATGCTTAATTGGTAGTAGGCTTTCGAGCCTATACAGCTTGGAGTAAGACAACATGCATGAAGAGGATGATGTGGACAAAATACTCATTTGCCTAATAATTCTGCACTCCCTGTATAAAGGTATACAGGACTGATTTGTAGGCAAAATAAGTCAGAATGTCAAATTGTACTTTCAAGAAGATGACAAAATCATGTGGCCACATAAAATAATCCCGACTTTTCACATTTATGAATCTGAATTCATTGACATTTATCTACAAGCAGCAACAGAAACACCAGAAACTGTGTCAGAGGACAGAGCCATGACCATTCATACAGTGTGTCGATAGCTTCCACCCATCTGGTGCATTTAGTTGCTCCGGTGCCTTTTTTTTTTAATTTAAGCCTCCTTAGATTTGTTTTCTTTCCCACAGTTAGTAAACTTATCAGGTTTTGACATTGGTGTGTTGTCGCTGTCATGGCGCTGGTCCTTCCCTCCGTTGGCAGCAAGGTGTAGAGCTGCTTTGTTTGCCGAGATGTGCTCAGCAATTCAACTTCACAGCTCCGTCTCAGAGGAGAGCCGAAGAGCATAAGAGGAGAAGGGACAGTAATTGAAAGGCAGCAGAGCTCATCCTATGTCCCCTTCTTTGACATTTTCTTTCCTTTTTTGTGTAATTTTCTCTCATATGTATGCGCGTGCCATTGTTGGTCTGTTTTGGACAATTGACATCAAAATGAACTATCATGAGCTGACTTGGTGTTCTCTCTTCCTTTGTCCGCGCTTTTATAGGCTACAGAAAGCTGGCCTGGATTTGTCCTAAGAATGTGTTTTGATCTCTGCCTCGCTTTGAATCAAAGCCCTTTACTTTAATCAATAATTAAATTACCTGCTCGACAGCAGAAATAATAATTTTGGCAACATAAAAGAGTTGAATTTCAATGAAAAGGTACATTGTTACATTTTAATCTAGTGTTTTTTCCCACTTCAGGTTAGATTTTAAAAACAGTTTTCTTGAAACTTTAAAAGAAGAGCGCCAAGATTGGAGTCTCCAGTATTTCAATAGCAATATTTTTTTATTACTAATTTAATTGCTAATCTAAATTGTCCTACCATTTATGTGACTTTGTAAATATGCTCCAAAACCTCATTTTGAGTAGGAAATGCATGAAAATAATCCAAAAAAACAGATCCACTATGACAGACTTCATATTGAGTTTCTTGGATGTCTGGTCATCGGCCCTTTCTTCCCTCGTTGTGACTCTCGACTGCAAACAACAGGGTCTTTTACTCCATTGTAACTAGGTCTGAATGAATGTTTTGGCTGCGTTTTTGGCCAGAGAGGGAGAAACAGAGTCACGCTGCATAATTCACAGGGGGATGGGAGATTATGCGCCATCTGTGTCCATATCCCGGTGGCCCTGTCACAATTGATCCACAACCCTTGACCTTTTCGGAATATTTTCCACTCACCCTGTCATGCGCGCCATGTTGGTGTGTGTGTTTGTATTTTTGGCGTGTTTAGAGCGTGAGTCAGCCTGCTGCTCGATAACCTTTCCGCTGGATCGCAAAGTGCAGGTCAGATGCGCACCAAGAGTTTTTCTCTCTTTATTTTGTTGTTGCTGCAATCAAAGGTCAAGGAGTTGTTTTTGCTGTAAAGTACGATCAGGGAACAGACTGACGTTTTTTTTGGAAATATTCATCTTTTGCCAAGTTATAGTGAATGAAGACTGTGAGGATACCTGCAGGACTGCAGGGCTGTCATTGTTTTCAATTTAGGCTGATTCATGAGCGCGGTGGTATTAGCTGCTCTCTACCCAGAAATCACCGTGAAATCATTTTTATGGTACTTGTTTTGCTTTTGTCTGAAACGGGTGTTGCAGACTACATGGTCCCTGTGTGAAGTTTGTTATGTGAAGCTCAGCTTTTGGCTAAAACAGTGCCTCTCCTTTGCAGCGTGTTAGTAAACCTCATATCCATCGCAGTTTTATTTCAGGTCACAAAGTCATCAGCTGGTCTCTATGCCAGTCTACGTTAGCTGTTTTATCAGATGATACCTTCCTAAGAATACAAGTAGCAGCTCTCATATAGCCTATCCATAGCTGGTGCTGAACTGCAGGCGTCCTCCTTACAGTCCAACTCTTCCTTTCATGTGTGTGTCTGACAGAAAAGACCAAACAGTCTAATTTTGTGTGTTGAAGCTCCTGCAACAGAGAAGTGATTCTCTTATGTAACAAATTTGTCCCTTTATGACTGTTTAGATCAAATGATGACTCCAGAATGAAGTCTGTGGCATTAAAATATATATATTATTGTAAATAAATATAAAAGTGCATCCACCTCTCTTCTTTGTCTTAACCAGTTTAGAGTTGTATCACGGCTAAAGCCTTTCCCAGCTGTTTTAGGGTACAAGGCAGGACCGCACCCCCGTGCTGTGATAAAATATTCTGTTTTTGTATATGTAATTCGTCCAATGACCAGAATAAGACACTAACCCCTTTTCAATACAATATTCTTGTAAGTAATGTAAGTTGGGACCCAGCTTGATGATGACATACGCCAGTGTTGCAGTCTGAAACCCTTAAACATAACTTGAGGACTGTGAACTGAAATCCCTTAGCTTAAAGATTCACTGAAAATCCCTTCACTCCTTTGTAGATATAAAGAATTTTTTTGTTGTGAATACCGGTAGCTATGGTGCACTCAGGGCACTGCAGAGGAGAATTAATAAACTGTAAAATTATATGATACCTAATACTTTCCATCTGCATTTTGATCTTGATCTTCTTTGTTGAAGTGGTCCTAGCCTTAACACGGCAAAGCGGGAATGCCTTTGAAGGAGCAAATCGGCTATGTGATGAGCTTGAACTAAATGACTATCTTACTGTAATTCTTGCCAGGGGTGGGATGCTCGAATACAAAGTATAACATGAAAGGGCCTAGAGTCTCGGCTCTCCCATGGAACACATCAAAGAGCAGACAGCCGAATGACATCAAGCTTCCCTCTGATCCTCAAGGAATCAAGAATGGGAACGAGTGGTTTACGGTGTTCCGTAAATCCAAACGCCGTCCTCGAGTGTCCCCACGCGAGCAGTTCTCTTGAATTTTCTCCAACGCTCACTCCCTCCTCTCCCTGATTCTTAGCTTCTGCAGTTGATTCACAACTCCTTTTCCCCCCACCCCTGTCACAGCTGGCTGAGAAGCTGAGGCCGTTAAGGGTTAGTATTGATTTGATGAACGAAATCGTTCCGCTTTCATGGCACCCTTGAAACTTAGTGAGGTCACACTCCAGATGCCTGCACACATACAAGTACAGTGGGAGGAAGAGAAAAAAAACTCTTGTGGCCAGCCAGACTGTTAGGTAAGGCCACCCTCTCTCTCTGTCTGTGTGTGTGTGTGTGTGTGAATTTGTGGGATGTCTAGGTAGCGCTAATATGTTGTAGATTCTTGTCTGATTGCGATTAATTAGATGATGAGAAGTGTGCGCTGACAAGCTGCTTATTCTGATTAGCGAGATCAGCTTCCTGTGAGATGCAGAACTAACGAGGCTCGTGAACCTCGACACCAAGCTTTCTTAGCGCATTTGCACCTTGTCTGCACTCCTCCTCCCACAGATTTACTTCAACCCTTTGGCTGCAGAACACTGTGGCTCTTTGCTATTCTACGTGCACGTCTGGTGCTGTACAACTAGTGCCCGGGCTATTTTGGAGGATCTTTTCTCTTGACGGGCATCACCACCTCTTGTTATCCCAACGTTGCAACTGTGCAGATTTGCATGGTAGATAAGGTAGAGACTTGCCAAACAGGCTTCATCTTGAAAACAGCTGGTATGCTCTACAACCCCAATAAATCCTGAAAGCAGCTAAACTGTCCCATAGACCTAAGGAGAACTATTGAGAACTAACTGACAGCAGTTCATTGGGCCGCGAGAGTTGAGGCTCGGATAGGAAATTCATGGTTTTCAGGGTTTTTATCGTTTTTTAGTGTTATTTTTTTATATAATTTTCAGTTTCCCTGGGTCTATTCCTGTTTTTTATGAATAAATCTGCTTTTTTTGGGACCGGTGCTGGTTTTATTTTGGTGTATTTATCCGCGACACCTTAAAGGCTGGTCCGTGAAAATATTTTTGGACATAAACTGGTCCGTGGTGCAAAAAAGGTTGGGGACCACTGTTCTACATTACAGATTGGACCCATCACAGCTGATATGATTATCGATTAGTGTAGTTACACAGTTACAGATTTTTTTTTTAAATTTAACTGAAATTTCACAACTTTACTGTGAGCCAAAGTTTCTCACCACTCCACCACCGTCTTGCCCTAGCATATGGCACTATTGAGTTTTGATTGTCCAGAAACACAGTTTATATGTAGATGGAGAAGTGATGTGTAGACAGATGTTGTGTCTTAATATTGCTGTACCTGGAGTCAGCGCACAAACAAATTGTCGCTTAAATGTCACATTAAAAAAAATCATTTCCTCATCATCAGTTTGGAAGTGAAATGTAAAGGCTTTTTCCCAAGTGAAAATAAGCTGAATTTCTTCGTGAATATATCTGCAGCAGATGGGTAAACTCCTTTGCAAATGTGTAAATTTGAGTTAAGGTGGATTTACCCATGACTACCTCGCTGAATATAGCTTTTCCCTCTGTGTAGAAGGCTTTCTCAGCTATAGCTGTGTAGCTCATCTGTTTTCCACAGATGGCTTGTCAGTCACGCAGTCTCCAACTCACAAGAGAGACAAAATTCCTCAAAGTTTTACTAACCATATCCCTCTAAGTCATCACAAAGCATTGTTGTTTCTCCCCGATTAAAGATATTCTCTGAGGGCTCATGGCCGTCTATTCCATTGTCTCCATTGATGAGTGATGGACAGATCAGTCTTGCTATCTCAGGGACACATGCAAACACACCAAAACACATTAATGTGCAGGTCTGTAAGGCCGTCCGGGATTAAAAGAGTGGAAAGCCACTTTGCTACATCTAACACAGTAAACAAAACAGTACATATGTGCATTCACTCCCACATAGAATTCAATTTCACTGTTGGAAACACACAAATCACGGGCACATCGTCTTCCACTACTGCAAGTCAGACAGCTAATCAAGTGGTTGTTTCCATGAGTTCTTCCCTCATTAGCATTCATTAGTGTTTTCCTCTTCACTACTTCCATGATCCTGATTATCTGTGGATCTGCAGTTGGCTCTATAAGAACAGAGGCTTCCTCAAAAAGCAGGACAGATGCAACAGACCTCGTTAATCAAGAGCGCACGCAGCCAGATTTCATTATTAAACCTAGCCTACTTTTAGAGATAATTAGTTATCAATTAATGTTTGATTCTAGATGAGGTATCCTCTGAAATAAAATCTGTGACCCCCATGACCTTGAAATCTGATTTCATTCCAGTCGAGAGACTCTCGGGCACATTTAAAGGCGAGCTGCGAGTACAGTTTTATCACACTCGATTTTTTTGAAGACTGAGGGGGTTATCGCCTCTTGAGGCCTGTGATGTGAACTTTGACATGCAGTTTAAAAGTTTAAAAGTCACCACATGTAGGGGTTTAACAAAAAGATTGAGTTGCCCTATAAAGGCTTAAGATCAAGTCCTATTGTGAGCTGTATAATGCATAAAAGTACACCCCAACACCACCAGCACCAAAAAAAAAAAACCCACACTCTGCTTTATGTGTGTTTGTGCAACTTTCCAAACTCTTCTTATTATAATTAGAAGACACTTAAATTCTTTAATGCATTCACTAACTTAACTTATAACTGAAAGCTAAGCTGTCTCATAAAGTACTGTGTTTAAAGTTATTTTTTTTTTATTCATTTTAAGTTTAATTTATTTGTAAAGTGCCAGTTTACACTAAGTTATCCGTCCTTGTATTGTCCTTACGAAGTCCTTACAAATTTAGAGAGAGAATCCCAATCTCTGATCAAGCCATCCTCTATGAGCAGCACTTGGTGACAGTGGGAAGAGAAGTGAATGGTGTGAAAAACCATAGAGAAGTGTACAGAGAGACCAACAAGTGCCAAAAATAATAACAATAGGTGTGATCGTCATCATCAGATTGTTACGCCCCTCTGCAGCCCCTAACCTCTTTGCAAGAGTGCAGTGCAGAGTGTTCAACTATTGCTAATTGATCACACCTAGTGAGGTTTGGATAAAGGCATACCTGAGGCAGGCTTTCATGAAGGCTCACTAGTCTTTGTCTTAGAGGTACCAGCTATTTTAGCCAACTTGTTATGTAAACAAAAATACAACCTCTTCTCTTTGAAATTCTGGTATTAGTCTCCATATTTATGCTGCGTTTGAGTCAGATCGTAACAGGATCATCTGATGTTTTTCAAAAACTTTATGTAATCCTGTGAGGGAAACACTGGCACAGCAGCTGTTTTTAAAGATATGTGTGATTCCCAGAAGATGAAGTTTAATACATTTGGATCAGCTGTGTGTTTACTATAAGTTGGTGAGTGTTTATCTGACAAAGCTCTAAAATCTGAAGTCCTGACCTCTTCTAAGCATCTTCTGGTCATAATAGTGATTTCCTAGACGTCCTGCAGTTTATGCTCATCATCTGTCCTACATCAGCATAGTTTTTTATTACAAAATACCTCTAATAACAGTAACAAGTTTGTTTCAATGTGCCACTTTCAGCTGAAATTCTATAAACCATTGATTAGATATCTGCAAACTAATTGGGTGGTTAAGCTGGACTTACATAATAACACAATTCTGGAATTATTATTGTTTCAGGCGTGATACTTATCGCTGGTGTTATATGTCAAAGTACGAGAAACAGTGGAGCAACAGGCATTTGTAAAAGTGTGGTTTGTGTGTTTTTAGCTTATGTAATTCTATCCGGTCTAAAATAAATTACCAACCTTTTTAAGGTTACATAAACATTGACAGGAATCTTAGCATGCATAATTTAAGGGTAAGGTATTCCATGGAGGCCATAAATATATTTTTATATAACTACATGACTGCAGAAGAACATCTCAGACTCTCGCATCTTTTTTAGAAGCCCACCCAAAAACAAAATGAGCTTTCTTGCATTATTCATTCCAGATAAGCCGGCACAAACTCTACTGGTCTGTTTGATCTTTTCTTTGACAATTTTATTAGATCTGCAGACTCATTTTCATTTTATCTCACTAACATTTTATTGAACTGGCAGTTTTGATTGCTATAAAAAAAAACAAAAAAAATCAAAGGCACAGTGAGCCACAAACAGCAGGGAGATCCTCTCGTTCCTTTCACCCCTGCACTGAGATCATCCCATTCTACTCTACTGAATTGATTGCAAATCGTCTATTTATAACGCCTGTAAATTTAGACTTTTTTCTTTTGATTGCTTATGAGAGTTTTATAGATTATGTCAGTGCTACAGCAGGTGGAAAAGTTTCCACAATCAGGCGTTTCTTAAGGACATCTCAGCAGTTACATTTGTATTGGTTACAACAATGGCGTGATAAACGAAGGCTTGTATCAGCGCTGATTAATGAAGTCTTCATTATCTCCTGTTTTCCCTCTTCTCTTCGTTCTCGCTCTCGCCTGCTCTCATTGTTTTGCCCGGTTAGATTGCGCTGATTTCCTGCTTCATAATGAGAGTGCGAACAATAGCAGGACTTTTTATTTTTTGTCTCTTCACTTCTCCTCCTTTGCAGTACTTCTCCCTTTGTCTGCGTCGTCAATGAATGACTTCTGAATGTCACTCTCTGTCTTTTTAAATCTCTCTGAATGTGAGCATTTTCATTGATTTTTAACCATGAATGGTGACTGTATGAATGAGGAACCATTTCTATTTATACTGCTGGTGACTTTTCACTGTGTGTTGTTTGGGGAGGATGGCTATAAACTGAAACAGCAGTTTATGAAATTCAAAAGCTGACATGACTAAATGTCAGATTTTTCAAGCGCTGGGTAACAATCTATCTTTTTCTTTGTATTCTTACATGGCAATGTGCGTATCCCATTAGATGGTATCTATTACAGAACTGAAATTACCCTCAGTTAATTTGATTTCGATAATATTCGGATAATAGAAATGCGTGCCTCTGTGATGAATATCAATTGAGCACACAGAATTATACGTTCATATGGCACACAGCTGCAACCTCTGGATGTTAGATGGACTGGATTTCAAGGATTTTTTTCTTCCCCCTTCATGTGCTTCCTATCTCTCGCTCTCTCTTTTCTTTCTCTGATGCACACTTGACACAAAAGAGTACCGTAATAACAAGAAGCAGCCACGTTTCAACAGGAACAAATTCATCTCTAAGTGAAACAGATTACGATTGTCTGGCAACGCTGCATGTAAGCAGCGGTGGAATTACATCGATCACTCATCTCTACCGGAAGCAAAAGTCTCTAATGCTGGAATATATTGGCACCTTTGTAAATGAGACCATTCTCAGGACCACTGTAATGTCCTAGAGGTGTTTTTATACCTGTGGATACCATTGTAGCAATTTTTTTCTCCACACCTGATGCAGGCTAATAAATGCTCACATGTGTTGCATGTAAAAAGCAATCAGGACTGGGGGTTACCTGATCCAGCCCAAACTATAAGCCATATCAAAAAGAAAAGTTTTAAGCATAATCTTAAAAGTAGAGAGGGTGTCTGTCTCCCACGTTTGGGAGCTGGTTCCACAGAAGAGGGGCCTGAAAGCTGAAGGCTCTGCCACCCATTCTACTTTTAAATACCCACAGTCTTAGAACAAAGTGCTATATTGGGATGATGATCTTGTCTTTAGGATACAATGGTGCCTGATTTTTCAAGACCTTGTATGTAGGGATGGGTATCGTTTAGGTTTTATCCAATACCGGTGCCAAACCGGTACTTTTGAAACGGTGCCGGTGCTTAAACGGTGCTCGAACCGGTGCTCGAACAGGTGCTTAAAGAATGGAGAACACACACTTTGTCCAAAAACCTCTCATGTTTAGCTGTTTTTTTCTAAAAAGATAACAATGGTAGCCTTTTCTGCAGCTATAGGGCATATATGGTATCGCTCTTGGCTGGAAGCAGTGCTTAAACAATGGAAAAAACACAAACTTTGTCAAAAAAACCTCTCATGTTTAGCTGTTTTCCACTTTTTCTTTGGTCCTTTTAGCCTTTTTGGCCAGGGTGAAGGGAGTACCTGCCATCAAACAAGAAGACAGCCGCATGTAACTATGACAGTGCTCACTAGTTCACCTTACATGCATTAATTTAATAACTTGGTTAGCCTACACAACGTAAATTACACACGAACAACATTAAGCTACTCGCCCAGAGAAGAACGCCTGCTGCCATCATCATCCGTCATCATTTCTGCTACACTGGCAGGGCTAGCGGCCAGGACTCTCCTCTTCGGGTTCTTGGGGGATGTTGCTAACTCCGGGTCCGACAACAGGCACCACACCCGCAGTAAATGTGCTCGGTGTGAGGTCTCGCAGCAAGCTATCAAATCCGGATACCGGTACCCATCCCTACTTGTATGTGAGGAGAAGTTTTTAAATTCAATTCTGAGAGCCAGTGAAGAGAAGCTAATATGGGAGAAACATGCTCTCTGTTTCTACTCCCTGTCAGCACACTATTAATGGTAACAGTGGTACTTTGTGTTTATTGCTAATGAGTAAATGACAGCATGCTCACTCGTGAATTAAGAAGCTCGATACAGTTAACCAAGACTATAAACATCAAATATGCAAACTAAATTTTACATGCTTGATTTGCAGACGCTCACAGACTTGTCCATCTGTAAGATGTTGTTAATGAGTCTCACGGATGAATTGTAACTGATCTGACAAAATATTAATGAGACCCAATGTTGGCTTGGTTGCTTCCAGCTGTTTGAGTTTATTAAGTTACTGCAGCTTCACGGGGTTCAGGGGTGCATCCCCAAAGTGGGATAGTTCATTTACCCTTATGGAACAGCATCATTAGTCTCATTAGGTAATTCATTTAGTGACTAGTTATTACTGGCACATAAAGTGGAATAGTAAATCCTATTGTGCTTTTTTTTTTTACGACAGAGGCATTTTGTATATTTTGTAAATATAACTCCATCCATCCATCTTCTTCTGCTTTATCCGGGGCCGGGGTGCGGGGGCAGCAGCCTAAGCAGAGAAGCCCAGACCTCCCTCTCCCCAGCCTCACCTCACCCAGGAGGCGCCCAGGAGGCATCCTTGTCAGAAGCCTGAACCACCTCAGCTAGCTCCTTTCGATGTGGAGGAGCAGTGGCTCTACTCTGAGCCCCTCCCGGATGGCTGAACTTCTCATCTCTAAGGAAGAGGCCAGCCACCCTTCGGAGGAAGCTAATTTCTGTCGCTTGGATCCACAATCTCGTTCTCGATCTCACACAGCTCGTGGTCATAGGTGAGGGTAGGGACGTAGTTCAACCGGTAAATTGAGAGCTTTGCTTTTACACTCAGCTCCCTCTTCACCACAACGGATTGGTGCAGTGTACGCATCACTGCAGCCGCAGCACCAATCCGTCTGTCGATCTCCAGCTCCCTTCTCCCATCACTCGCGAACAAGACCCCGAGATACTTGAACTCCTCCACTTGGGGCAGGAACTCACCCCTGACCCAGAGTGGGCACTCCACCCTTTTCCGGCTGAGAACCATGGCCTCAGATTTGCTGATCCTCATTCCTGCTGCTTCACACTCAGCTGTGAACCATTCCAGTGCGGGCTGGAGGCCATCTCCCGATGAAGCCAACAGAACCACATCATCCGCGAAAAGCAGAGATGAGATTCTGAGGCCACCAAAGTGAGAGCCCTCCGCCACTTGGCTGCGCCTAGAAATCCTGTCCATAAAAATTGTGAACAGAAATGGTGACAAAGGGCAGCCCTGGCAGAGCCCATCACCCACCGGGAACGAGTCCGACTTATTCCCAGCAATGCGAACCAAGCTCTTGCAACGGTTGTATAGGGATCGAATGGCCTGTAGCAATGGGCCAGACACCCCATACTCCCGCAGCACCTCCCACAGGACACCCCGAGGAACACGGTCGAATGCCTTCTCCAAGTCCACAAAACATATGTAGACTGATTGGGCAAACTCCCAAGTATCCTCGAGAGGATAAAGAGCTGGTCCCGTGTTCCGCGACTAGGACGAAAACCTCATTGTTCCTCCTGTATCTGAGGTTCGACTAGCGGACGAACTCTCCTTTCCAGCACCCTGGCATAGACTTTCCCAGGGAGGCTGAGGCTGATCCCCCTGTAGTTGGAACACACCCACCGGTCCCCCTTCTTAAAGATGGGGACCACCACCCCGGTCTGCCAGTCCAGGGGTACTGCCCCTGATCTCCATGCAACATTGTAGAGGCGTGTCAACCAGGACAGCCCTACAACATCCAGAACCTTCAGGAACTCGGGGCGGACCTGATCCACAGCAAGGAGTTGTTTAACTGCCTCAGTGACCTTGCCCCCGGAAATTGGCGGGTCATCCCCCTCATCCCCAGACTCAGTGGGATTAAGGAGGTCCTCGAAGTATTCCTTCCACCGCCCGACAATTTTCTCAGTCGACGTCAGCAGCGCTTCGCCAGCACTATACACAGTGCAGGTAGAGCACCGCTTTCCCCTCCTGAGACGCCTGACGGTTTGCCAGAATCTCTTTGAGGCAGTCCGAAAGTCTTTTTCCATGGCCTCTCCAAACTCCTCCCACACCCAAGTTTTTGCTTCAGCCACTGCTCGAGCCGCATTCCGCTTGACCTATCGGTACCTGTCAGCTGCCTCCGAAGTCCCACAGGCTAATCAAGCCCGATAGGACTCCTTCTTCAGCCTGGTGGCTCCCTTCACCTCTGGTGTCCACCATTTGGTTTGGGGATTACCACCACGACAGGCACCAACCACCTTGCGGCCGCAACTCAATGCAGCAGCTTCGGCAATGGAGATGCTGAACATGGTCCATTCGGACTCAATGTCCCCAGTCTCCCTCGGAATGCTGTTGAAGCTCTGCCGGAGGTGTGCGTTGAAGATCTCGCGGACTGGGGCCTCTGCTAGGCATTCCCAGCACACCCTCACTACGCGTTTAGGTGCACCAGGTCTGTCCAGCGTCGTCCCTCGCCACCTGACCCAACTCACCACCAGGTGGTGATCAGTTGACAGCTCAGCCCCTCTCTTGCTAGTAAAGGGTAGGACCTCCTTTTGCCTTCAGAACTGCTTTAGTTCTTTTCGGCAGAGATTCAATAAGGTGCTGGAAATGTTCCTCCGAGATTTTGGTCCACATTGACATGATAGTGTCAAAGA
This sequence comes from Pundamilia nyererei, assembly GCF_000239375.1. Lineage (NCBI taxonomy): Eukaryota > Metazoa > Chordata > Actinopteri > Cichliformes > Cichlidae > Pundamilia > Pundamilia nyererei. Next base: position 3,870,728 of record NW_005187431.1, read on the forward strand.
AATGCTACAGATTTGAGGAATACATATCTATAATATGTATCTCAAATTCCACCACATCCCAAAAGTTGGACTGTGCAGGCCAGTTGAGTACAGCAAACTCAGTGACATATTTGTGAAACCAGTTTGAAATGATCTGAGCTTTGTGATGTGAAGCACTATCCTGCTAAAAGCAACCAGCAGAAGATCGGTACACTGTGATCATATAAGTGGACAGACATGCGTTTAAGTGATGTTCATTTGGTACAAAGGAGACCTAGGTGTGCAAAGAAAATATCCACCACACTATTACAACACCATCAGCAGCCTGAACCATCGATAAAGGATACGTGGATCCATGCTTTCATGTTGGTTATGGCAAATTCTGACTCCACCATCTGCCCACCACAACACTTTCATGGGACCACAAAACTTTTTTCCAATCTTCTGTTGTCCAATTTTGTTGAACCCGTGTGAATAAAGCTTCAGTTTCGTGTTCTTAGCTCACAGGAGTTGCACCCTGTGAGCTCTTCTGCTTCTGTATCCCATCTGCCTCAAGGAACCTGCTGCTTACCGGATATTTTCTCCTTTTTAGACCATTCTCTGTAAACCCGAGAGATCGACCCAGTTTATGAAATACTCACGGCAGACCATCTGCTACCAGTAACTTTTACATGTTCAAGCTTGAAGTAAGTCTTTCCCTCCCCCATTCTGATGCTCAGTTTGAACTTAACCAGGTTGTCTTGACCAATCCTGACCAATCATAAATAAACTGATAAACTATTATCCCCTTTCTTTTGGTTTTGATTTTTTGTTTTTTTCCTTTTTCTTATTCTCTCTTTAGTCTAACTAGAAAGACAAAGTAAGATATTCAGTCCTGTCTCCCAGTTGAAGCACCAGTGGTGTACACGTAGGTGTACATTTTTTAATTGTCAGTTTTCTTTGGTAAAACCTACTAATCTACTCACTACGGCATGATTGGAACTGCTCACATTGTATTTATATCCCACTTCTGAGTCATATCTGGGATGAGGATCATACAATGTTTATAATATGGCCCACAACCTCATATTTGTATGCCAAATGTCAATGCAGTTAAAAGCTAAATACCCCACATCCTTAACCTAACAGCTTTGCTCTCGTCTCACATCAGGCATTTATTGTGTCAAGATATGAACTCAAAGCAGAGAAGTATAGCCTACCGCAGCACTTGTTTGGGTATTTTCTTTCAGTATTAGGATAAATGGCTAGATGTAAAACATGAGTGGGGCCTTTCAGTCATAAAAACCACTATAGTGTACACCCTGCAGAGCTCCACGTTCAGTCTTCCCTTTGTGTCGTAACTGTGTGTGTGTGTGTGTGTGTGTGTGTGTGTGTGTGTGTGTGTGTGTGTGTGTGTGTGTGTGTGTGTGTGTGTTGGTGGTGGTATAGTGGCTTGATGGGGTACAACTAAAGCCATTAGTAGAAGGTAGCAGACATGTACACACTATCTCTGCCTCAAAACACAATATTTTCACTGCCTGCTATTTCTCACCTATTGCACAGCTGCGTCCCTATCGGCAGGAGTGACAGAACAATTCTCAACACAACACGGTTTTTATCTTTCTGTGTGTATCTGTACGTTGTGTGCTGTGTGCATGCATGTGTGTGTTTTTTCCCAAATGTGTACGTGCACGTGTAAAAATCCATCTGACTACTGACACACGCAGCATGCGGCACAGCGGACACAGCCTGCCTTTTGACTAAATGATGTATACACATCCGATTTAGTGACCTCTAAACTATTTCTTTTGCACCTTAATGACATTAAGTGTTAATAAGCGTCCTCCGTATTTTCAATATTGGAACTCTTCAGACCGTGCACTACACTTTGAGCACTGATATTAGTTGGCTGTAATAAGGTAAGGGAGACTGGTGTGAAGGGAATGTGTGATGGGGATAATAAAGAATAAGAAAAAATGGAAGAGGGGAAGTAAAGGAGTGAAACAAATGAAAGGGAAGGAAAGCAGTGGAGTCACCTCTGCCTCTGTATTAGCTTTACCCTCAAAGCTGCTGGATGAATGGATGGAATTTATTGAGCCCTCAAAAGAAAATTACTATGTTACAACAGCAGCAGCATAAAGAATAGAAATAGCATAATGCGCAAAATAAAAAATCTATTAATAGTAATAGTACCATATACAGAAAAAGTGATAAATAAATAAAATAATAAAAATTAAAGATAAGACTGAGATTTTTTTAGCATACAGTATTTTAAATGCCATTAATAAATAATATTTACACTATAAATAAATCAAGAAACAGCAAGAAAGTGTGATACAGAAATGTGTTATGTCCTGACAGGTGTGTTCATCTGTTACAAAAAGGAGGATTGTCGCAGAGTTTTACAGAGAACGATATGAATGATTTCCTGAAGGGTTCTATATGGTAGCAGGGTTGGATAAGTCAGAGGGAGAATGAGCTCTGCTGTGCCTGCAGTGTGGAACAGAGCGGGTACGATGGATGGTCCATGATGGAGAGTAGTTATCTCAGTGACTCAAACACCTCCACTCCCCCCAACCGACAGCAGCAAAGTAAATGGGATTTGCTACTACAGACTGGCAGAAGATGTCCAGTATCTTGCTAAAATGATTAACGGATCTGAGTCTCCTCAGAAAGTAGATTCTGCTCATATCCTTCTTGTACACAGCATCATTGTTGGTCCTCCAGTGTAGTCTGTCATTCAGGAGAGCACCCAAGTACCTGTGGCTGTCCAGTGTTTCAGTCTCTGGACTTAGTAGGTTTAAAATCAACCGCTCTCTCTTTGGTTTTGCTGACATTCAGGACTAGGTGTATCTGCTCCACAAAGCTCTTCACCAGCACCAAAGCACTGCAGTGCCATCAGAGAACTTCTGCAGATAGCATGATTTACTGTTTTACTTAAAAATATGAGGTGCGTGAGTAAACAGGATCATCCCCTGTGGTGCCCCAAATTGAGGCCTCTCTGGCACATAGTCAGTAATCCAGGAGACAGAGGAAGTGGTGATGCACTGAGCAGCTTCTCAGTCTGCAGAAGTGGTTGGATGGCATTAAAGGCACTGGAGAAAGAAAACATGCTTCTCACAATGCCACCTTTACTGTTCAGGTGAGAGTGAGCACATTGCACAATCCACCCCAGCATGAGTTAGGTAAGCAAACTGAATAGGGTCGAGAACATATTTCATCTGCTAGCTAAACAACTAGTCTTTCTAGCACCTACATGATATGTGATATCTGAAGTTGTTAAGGCCAGAAGGGTCTTTTTTTCGATACTTCCACTCTCCTCATCCTGCACTTTCCTGCAGCAGACTAAGGCTGAAGAGATGCTGGGTAGCACAGAACTTCAAGACCCTTGGACTTATGCAGTCAGAGCCAGGAGCTTTGCTTTGGTGTAGTCGCTCCACCTGTCTCCTCAACTGACTAGCTGTCACAGTCATATGTACAGCCAGAGGAATCTGAGAACAGATAGGGTTGGGGGTTGGGGGCACAGGGGATGACTGGTGGAAGGTGGCATGGTCAGGTGGCTGAGGAGGTGGTAAGATTAGAACTGCGTGGAAAGGAGTGTTCAGTACTGAATCCACTGAAGAATGGCTTTAGCAGGAGGGCAACCCTGTCCAGGTTTCCCTGCTGCTGATGGTCTCTTGAGTTCAGCTGGAGTTTGGTCTCCAGCTCCCACCAATTTTTACACTTAGATGGTCTTCTTTTCATGAAAATAGTTCACAGTCCTGGTTGGGATGGTGACATGTTTGCAAAACTGTATATAGTTTATATATTCTGTGATGTAGTCTATATAGTATGTTGATGTTGTCCTCAGTCTACAATGTTGAAGCAGGCCTTGCAGTTTTCCTGACGCTACAGCTGGAAGTGTTTGAACCACAGGGACAGGGATAGGTATTAACAGGACCAGGTTGTGGTCTTTTCTACCTAGTAGGATCAGAGCAGTGGTTTTGTATCTATCTCTGGTGTTTGGACAGAAGGTCCAGAGATTTACTGGCTCATGTTTTACAGTATACATCCTGCCTAAAAGTTGGCAGAGTGGAGTCCAGATTAACACGATTGCAATCACCAGGGATGGTGATTAAAGGCTCTGTGTGTGTTTATGCAGTAGGTCAGCAATAGTTGTGCATATGATGTCCCATGATGTAAACAAATCAAGATGGTGAAGTAGAATTACCATCATAACTAAAGCCCAAATTATGGTCCCACAAATCTGTCTGCAACAGCAAAGTTGCAAAGAACAGGACAAGTGCAAAAAATTAACCAGAACAGAGCAGGAAAAGTGCAGAGAGTAGCTGCAGTGGACACTCATCGTTATTTTTAACCTCGCAGTTTCTCTATTGTATGTTACAACTTTGCTCTTCTCTGTGGCTGACTGATAGATCAACAACAGCACCAGCAAGAATAGTCCACAGATCAGTTGTATCACATGTTTGTGATACTGCCTCTGTCTGACAACAAACACTCTGTAGGTAGACAGGCCGTCCGTGACTGTCCACAGACTGCCTTCGCACTGCACTGGCTCAAGCATAAAACATGAATAATATTAATGTACAGTATACTCACAGCTAAAAGTCTGGAGAGCAGACGTTCCTTCACTGCAACTAATGTGGCAGTCCTAGATCAAAGCACCAGCCTAAGCTGGCACACACATGCAGACATGCATGCATTATGCAAATACATGTAGACATTTTGCATGTATACTTCATTTGCATTTCAAACGTGCTGAAATTTGTACTTCAAATCAGTAAACACACACATATTTGATTCCTGATCACAGATTTACACTTGGAAAATGAAGTAAGATTCATCAGCATTACTCTTCAAAGCATACTCTGCTCCACTGTTTCATGGTATACTGACAATTGTGTGACATTTATGCAAATTTATTCTACATGTAGTAGTCTAGTTCACCAAGTAACCTAGCAACACTAGAGTCAGCTGGTTAGAAGGCTGTTTGAATGTATGGATGTATGTGTGTGTTTGTATGTGTTCATCGCTCTTCTTGACCATCTTGGACATTGCTGCACTGAACATGCATGTGCAGAACATGGAGGATTTTAAAGTGTCTGGGAATCAAAACTACATTACTGTTAAAGTTCTAAATTGCCACCAGAGTGACTATGTGATGATTATTTGTGAGTTACTTCCTCTGATTTTGTCTTTACTCCTGTATGTCTTGCTGTGATTTTTTGCATCTCGGTGCTCAGCTGTAGGAATGGGTACCGGTATCGCACCGGATACCGGTGCCACAGCTAAACATGAGAGGTTTTTGGACAAAGTGTGTGTTCTCCATTCTTTAAGCACCGGTTCGAGCACCGTTTAACCACTGGCACCGTTTCAAAAGTACCGGTACTGGTATCGGATAAAACCTAAACGATACCCATCCCTACTCACCTGTCAGTCAAATAAGCCCAGAACATCATAAGCAGTTGGATTTTTATTTGTATTTTTTCATATAATAACTTACATTTCTTTTTTTCTATCTCAGAAAATGTAGAACAAAGTGAGTGCAAGTTGCATGTAAAAGAATTTCTGGAGCATTTTGATCAGATCACGTAATCATCCAGAGCAGATGTTATTTTTGTCATTAGTCAGGGAAATGTAGATATTCAAAATTTGCATAAGAAGGACTTCTATGTGTCAGAAAACTGTGTTTATGTCTGTGCGTGTGAGATAAGGAGAGTGAGAAATGAAAGAGTTAATTTGTGTCAAAAAGCTGGGAAGAGCAAATTGTTCCTGCCAGTTTATAATGGCAGTTCAGAATTAAAGTTCATTCTTTACCTTGTTTCATAAGATGCTACAAAAGAGAGACATGGCACTCCACAAATCCCAAATTTAGGGGGGAAAAACCCCCAAAATGAGTCAAACTTAAAATCTATTTTGGAGAAAAATCAGCAAACTTTTAAGAGGTTTTTTTTTATCAGATTTGACTGTTATAATTTTATGATTGTTCATTGTATCCCAATAAACAATTAAGTTTAAGTTAGTTCTGGTATTATTATAAAAAGTGCCCAAATATGTATTCTGAGGCCGTTCACAAGGACTTGTGAAGATAGCTTCTTGAAGGACTTTTTGCTACGAATGAAGTTAAATAACACACTCAAGATAAAAAAAAACTAAAAAAACAAACCGAAGATGTCTTTAAAAGGTTTAAAAAACAATTCAAAGGCTTTTGTTCTTTATGACACTGTGAAAACATAATAGCTGCCATTGGTGTGTGACTTAATTCATTTCTAAGCCTCGGTCTGTGCATCTACCTTTGATTTTCTGTCAAGAGAGTTTGTAAAACAACACAAGCGGCTCAAGGTACTCATAGGGGAAAAGAAAGAGAAGCAATCCATAGAGAGAGTGGCAGAAACAAAAAGTGAGGTGGAGGTAAAAAGAAAGAAAGATATTTGTAAAGTGACGAGGTAACAGCTGAGAAAAGGAGGTTAAAGACGCAGAGGAGAAATAAGGAGGAAACAAAAAAAGGAAAGGGGGGGAATGTAATAAGTAGGTGGGGGTGAAATATGAAATCCAATGTGGGAGCCCCTCATGTGGTCTCGTACCACACCCATCTTTCAACTTAAAAAAAATATTGATTTCAGGTACTCCCTCTTTATACCTTAAGGAAGGAGGGAGGGACACCTAAGCCTTGATTATACTCTGTTGTGGACAGATGGAGACACAATGGCCGACTAGACATTCCTGTTATCTTCTTTGAAGACCACCTGAAGTCCGTCGCCTGGGGCTCATGCTCAGTTCTTGCACTATGATGTAAAGTCACAAAAATCTGGCAAGCACATGGATGTCCGCACATTCTCTGTCTGATGACAAAATTTATGTCACTCTGACCCAGGCAGGCTGGCGGACATGGAAAGTATAATCACGGCCTTAGCCTCTAGCTACATCGCGTGCATGTCGGTATGGAAGGACTCACCATCAGAGGGTTAACCCCTGATGTCTGACGGCGGATTTTTGAACAAGCCTGTTACATTGTTCTTTCATCACCTGTGATCCCTGTTTATCCCCATCTAATACACCCATTCATGTCCTCACATGTTATCTGAGGCAGAGAGGGAAAATGAAGGCCAATTACAAGTGAGCAGCACTCTGCTAAGTGGTGTTGGTATTTTCCTTCTCATTAAGTCACAGTCAGAAGCTCTCTCAGGCTGTTTTCAGTGGCATAAACATACAGCTCAATGCTAAATGTGTGGGGGGGGGGTTTTTATCGCGCTCACTGAATCAGACTAATAGATGTTAGATGAGATGGTCAGAGGAGAGGAGTGCATTTTGACATTATCAATTTGATGTTTTTATATTTAAGGTTGAAAGGGTGGCGAGAAGAAAATGAAGAATAAGTTAGCTGGTGTTCAAATTCTCCAAAAGTCTTGACAGTCACAGAAAATTCAGGAAGTCCAATTGCATTAGGTTTTTAAAATAATTTGTACGTAAACAGGCAACGGATTGTCTTAAAGATGCATTAAATCATGAAGGATGTCCTCTCACACATACAGTTTTCATGAAGATTAAAGTGTTCATTAAAGAAAAAAATTACCATCAGTTAAATAAAAAACTAACTGTGTATTTATGAGAAGCACAGATGGAATTAGTGTGTGCCCCTCAGTCTTTCAGCATACCAGGAGCTCTGACACTATGGGCCACTTTGGGTTACAGACTTCTGTCAACAGTCAACACTGGTTGGATGCAAGTGCTTATCAAAAGCATTGTATTGAGTTCTACATATTCTTCTTGCCTGCTCTAGATTCCATTGGTATTAATGTTAAAGTTTAAAAACATTTCTAAGCGTAGAAGATGCATTACAGCTAATAGTGGGATTTTCGTTACAGTGGATTTCAAGAGGCTGTTAAAGTAAGTGGGAAGTTCATTGCCTTATAATGGACAATTAAGGGCTAAGTGGGGCTAATTAGCATTGCATTGCAATCAAAAATAGCACAGATAGGAATGGAAGTTTTCCAGGTGATGCACTAACAATGTGCAAATGTAAGTACACAGACAGGCAGTTAAATTTACAAAAGACCGGCACGATCTGACCAAGAGCAAATTAGAGTGTCTAACTATGTAGATGGAATGAGGATATGAGTAACACAGTAATAGAGAAATAATACAGTATAAGTGTCTGTTTCATGCATGTGTCTCTCTCAGGAAATCTTCAGATCGTGAAGAGGAAGGGGAAGCAGAATCGATATGTTCTCATGGGGGTCTGCGATATAAGTCAATATAAATGATCTGTCAGATACTGAGACACTGAATTCCAAGATCTCAGCTGGAGAGCAGGATACATGCAAGAAAAGGGCTGCTAAACTACATAAAAACTCCAGAGTATAAACTTAAAATCTGTGTTTAACTGCTGAACTGTCAGTTGAGGAAAAGAACAGTGTTCACCGTCAGATCTGCACTGCTCTGCATACTCAAGTGCACAGTCTAAATTTTGTCTGCATTCTTTGTGATGCAGTGGGTGTTTAATATTAATAAGAAAAATCCAAACTCAACCTGCTTGCTAGCATGTTATGATGCAGTGTTTCCCGTTTTTCTTAGGTTAAGAACCAATTTGAACATGATATGAATCTCCTGTTCCTCCAAATCCAAAAGGTGGTTTTTAAGATTAAGATCTGGTGATTGTTGAGGTCACCAGATCTGGGGACCTCAAGCCACAGCACTCCTCTGGATTGTAAAAGCTTAATCAATCTTAATCACCAGTTCAAGATGATTTCATGTTTTTGATACCAAAAGTTATCCTGCTGGAAGCAGACATCAGAGGATGGATATGTTGTGGTCAGAAAGGGATGAATATGGTCAATAACAATGCTCTGATGGTACTGAGGCACCTAAAGCATGCCAAGAAAATCTCCCCCACACCATCACACCGCCACTCTCAGCCTGTACCATTAATATAAGGCAGGATGGAGCCATGCTTTCATTTTGGTTACATCAAATGCTGCAGCAGAACTTGAGACTCATTAGACCAGGCTACATTTTTCTAAACTTCTATTTTCTAGTCTCGGTGAGCCTACACAAAGCCTGTTTCCTGCTGTTAGCTTACAGAGGTGCCACCTGGTGTGGTCTTCTGCTGCTGTAGCCCATATGCTTCAAGGCTCAATGTCCTGCACATTTACAGATGCTCTCCTGTATAATTTGGTTGTAATGAGTAGTTATGTGAGCCGCTATTGCCTTGGATATATTGATAAGGATACTTTCAACCTTCAATGAGAAGACCATTAAATATATAATAACTATTCAGCATGCTGTTCTTATATTTATTTGTAACCTTGCTTAGTCATGGACAGAGTATCTCCTTGTACCAAACTGTTTTGGTCCCTTGAATTGACCAAAGTGGACAGATTCATGCATGCAAAATAGCACAATCCTAATATGGGTCACTGGAGTGTGCAAAGGGCAATGAAAACTACCAATTGTGTCAGAACACTTGATGTTTTCATAGCACCATGTTGCATCCATGGAAAATTCAGATGATTGCATATCTCTTAGAATTGTCTTTGACTTCCAGAGATGTATATCTGTGATAATATATTCTAGACTTCCACCACAGAGACATCCCTCAGGTAGATTTAAAAGAAAAATCGTGCTAACCCTGCACCTCCTTTAAACTAATGGTGTTGGTTTTGTTGAACATTTTCTGCCAACCTATTCTGAGAGACCGGAGTAGAAGAATAAAAGGAGAACACAGGTTTGTGCAAGGGAATATGGGAAAGACGAGAGATGGGAAAACAGGGCAAGAGGAGGAGGAGACGGAGAGAGCGCAATAGAGGAATTGCCCCCTAGGCACTCTTCAATTTTGCCCTTATGATGGGAGCATATTTCCCCTGTGTTGTGGCCATCATCTCTCTGTCTTACGCACACACATCCACTGTCATATTCCCTCTGCCTCTCATTCTAGCATTACCCTTCTGTTTTTCTTGCTACATCTCTTCTCCCTTCTCACTCTTTATTGTCCCTCATAGGCATTTCCAGCACCACTCAATTGTCCGCTGCCTTCACCAACAACTATTACAGCATCTAGAGTGTGTATGTGGGCACACATTCATGTGCAACCTACCTTTCAGCACCGCCATGTTTATATATTAGCTTCTGCCACTTCCCACTGAAAAGTCTACAGCGCCTTGCAAACTTGCAAATACAGCCATTATATACACATTTTTTTTCCTTATTTTTCTTAAAATTTCACACCCTTTTTACCCACCTGTGCTCTCCAGTCTGTATGCACAGAGATAATGAACTGCAGTAGCTCAACTTGGCTCTGTAGTTGTGTTTTTTTTATGGGTCCTCTTCTCCAGGTCATCCTTGAAATCTTCAATCTTTCCCATCATCCCTGATTCCTTCTGGATCATGATGGGTTAGCTACAGCAGTTACTCGGCTGCCAGAGAACAGTGTGTGTGTGTGTATGTGAGCGAGTGTGTGGTGTGGTTGTGTGCATATCGGAGAAAGACAGTGGAAAAATGAAAATAGATCATTCATGGCTAAAAGCTGAGAAGAGCAAATCAGTCCTTCTGCCAGTTTCCCAGCATGCATGTCTCTGGCTTGAAAAAAAGGAAGTGCATGCCAACACATAGCTGAGCCAATCCTCTATTATTTCCTATTCCCATAGTCATACATTTCACTATTGTCTGTCCCACTTGCCATTATGGGCTTGCAGAGTGCCTGTGGTTAATAGTATCATTGAAGTACCAGCACATATGGGCAGACACCAAACTAGCAAAAACTTTCCTATTGTTTGACTACAATTCTATAAGCATTCTATGCAAGTTCACCTCGTTTTCTTAAATGGGTCGACGTATCTGCCTCGGACCACGTTCTAGCTTGGTTCATTGTATCTGCATTCAAACAAAGCCAGCATTCAGGCACACAATACCCACTGCCTCGCAGCGTTAGCCCATTTTAGTGAAAGCCAAGGCTGTGCCTGCCTTGTCCAAATGATTGTCTGCTATTGTCCCCCATTAAGCTACTGTCTGTAGAAAAACATATGGGGAGAAATATATAAAACTGTTAATTCATGATATACGCAGATGAGACTAAATGACTTTAAAATTTACATGTTTTTGCGTGTTGGGCAAGTTACTTTGAAAAAGTAATTAATTATAGTTACTAGTTACTTCTTCAAAAAGTAACTGAGTTAGTAACTGAGTTACAAGATTCTAAAAGTAATTAATTACTTGAAAAGTAACTATTGCATTACTTTAAAAAAAAGTGTTTAACCCTCTGGGGTCCAGGGTATAATTGGCAATTTTTAACTACTTTTGATGTTTCCTCTACATTTCACCTTTAAAAACTATTTACTTTGCCTTGTTTGGTATCATTCTTTTCAGCACAGCCTCACGTGTCTGAATTTACATATATGTTTTCATTTTGACATACTGTATTAACACAATTGATCTAAATCTTCAATTTTAAAATCATATGCACGTGTTTTGCAAACAAAGTTATTTGCAGCCATTTACCTTTTACCCTTTGTTATAACCATTTCAAACTATTTACATAACAATCAGCTGTTCTGCATTAAATAAGATCCCACACAAATTATTTGTGTCACTCCAAACATTTCTGTCCACTATAAAGGAGAACATCACAGCCTGTGCACTCCTGTTCTCTACCTGGAGACAGCAGTCACCTCATTGCTCTGACACACAACACAAAACTATCCACAACACTACACACTAACTACAAAAGAAAACACATTAACTACACACTCCAAACACGCTAAACGTCACAAATCTCTCACATCTCAAAACTCTCTCTCTCTCTCTTTTTCTGCTGTCTCTCTCTCTCTCGCCGCGACTCCTAAAACTCCCCCCCCCCCTCTTCCTAAACAACCAAATGTCATGTTGCCATCCTGCAAACAAGTAGCATCCTGCACAATGGTAAAATGGCCCTGTCCCATTTTTTTAATGCGTTGATGCCATTAAATTCAAAACTACTTTTTTTTCCAAGCTTAACTATTTCATTTCTGAATAATATATTGGTTCATGGGATTTGCAGTTCATTGCATTTTGTCTTTATTTACATTTTACACAGCAGCCCAACTTTCTGGGGGATTTGTGATTGTATGTTGCTCTTAAGTGTTTTCCTCTTGTTCTCTCCCCCAGTTCCTCTGTTCCTCTGTACTTTGTGCATCCTGATTTCCTCTTTTTTCTTCTGTTTCCTCATGTGACACAGCCGTATTTTGCCATGATAACTCACATACAGACTCACAGTGGAAACAATTCCAGCCACGCTGTAGATGCTGATGACTGATTAGAAGTGGGCATATATCATGCAGCTATATTTTTTCCTGCCTACAACTGGTTTGCCATCTCAGTCTAAGGAAAGTCTTTTCTTTGAAACAAAATCTGTCTCCCCACTAATCTTGATGAAAATCTCTTATGATGTTTTTGAGCTACCTTGTCTTCAGACAAGCAATAAAAAATCATAGTTAAAAGAAAAAAAACATTTATCAATTAGACTTTTCCAGGTGTTAAATTTTACATTTCACTGATTTGAAACACCCTTTGACCTACTAGCTACAGACACAGTGGAGAGCGGGCAGACTCAGCTGTTAGCAAAGTGGGTCAGAGCAGCTGGCATGAGCGCATGAATATTTAAAATGAAACAGCTCCAGACTAAAGCCTCTGTAACAATCACTTCGATGCCAAGCAGTGTTAAACAATAGCAGCGTGTTGTACGGCTCCAACTGAGCAGTTACTGAATATTTCTGCCTACGCTGAAAGGAGGGGGAAGGTTACCAAACAGTAATAGAATTACTGAAGGAAAACACAAACTAGAAACCATCGCACCAGCTGCCCTGCCATCCGGTTCTACGATCCAATCCATCAGAGACTTAAAAAAAAACAACAAAACAGCTATAGGTCAAATTTAAAGTTACAAGTGTGAGACAAAAAGTTGGGAAAGGGTGCAATGGTCCCAGTGCCTGTCCCTATTTTCAAGTTCAACCTTTGTTTTCATCTGAAGTAGTCCCCTAAAAAGTTTTGGCGATCCTGCCCCAGTGACAAAAACAGTCCACAAACAGACAGAACAGCCGTCAAAAAAAACTTTATTTGCAGCCCTGGGTTGAGTCACTACCGTATTGACTTTGTTATTGTTTGCATTTCTGTGGTGTTGCTTTCAGTCCATCAGGAGTGAGCCTGAGCTGATCATGTTCACTTTTACTTTTACTCAAAGACAGAAGATTTCATGTCAGACTGGAAACTATTCACTTGCTGTCAGGGATATAAAAACAAGAAACGTGGCAACTCTGACAGAATAGTAGCTATGGCATTGGCATTGTGGGCAATGTAGATGCAATTAGAGCCTTTTACAGTTTGTTTCAGCTAGGCGTTTTCCCTCTGCTAATCAATATACTGTGTTTACAAGGCATGCTTCTGTGAAGCAGATCAATCACAGCTGTTTAGCTCTGCGTGCTCGCAACATGTAGTTACATTTCAGGTAAAGTGCACTCCAGGCTACACTGTAAGTTACAGCTATACTGTGGCTTAAACGTTGTGTCATCAAAACATACACGCATGCAAAAAAAGAAAATAAAAGCTATCATGATGTCTCAGCTGGTAAAGACGAACGGGGGGGAAAGGGGAAAGTGCATAGAATCACTTTAAATAGTGTTGAAAACACTTTGTAGAAATAATGGAGAACAAGGCTGCGATAGAACTAAAGAAGCACCTTGAAACTCTTTTGTATTTGTTGTGTAACATTTGTGTAAATAATGCTATAATACCTCAGTTATCTCAGAAGACATGCACAGAAGAGAACACTGATGGATGGCAGAGGCCATGAGATGAAGAATGGAAACAAACTTTGTAATTAACTCAACACATAGTGCTGGCATGCAGAGGGCCAGACATACTGACAAGTTAAAAAAATGAAGAAGAAAAAACAAGGAGCTGGGGAGGAGGAGACATGACTGGAGGATGGATGGAAGTAGGTCAGAAAGAGAGACTGAGAAGAGAGAGAGAAGAAGTGAAAGGGAAATGAAGAGAAAGTGACAGCCAAAGTTCAGATGTGTCTTTCATACCTTACTATCTTAGCGGTCTGTGTGTGCATATGTTTCCTTTTGGTGTGTGTGTGTGTGTGCACAGCCACATGTTCAGTGTGTGTGTGTGTCATTGTGATTGACAGCTCCCAGCCAGCAGCTTGCTCCAAAGCCAAAGACTTCATAATAAACAGAACAGGGTTTAATTTACTCCTTCAGGCAGAGTGGTGGTGCTCACTTTGCAGTCTGCTAGTACAACACACTGCATAAAATATCTTTCTCAACAAGTTATTTGATATTGAATTCAGATTCAACGTTGAATCGCTGTTAAAACATGAAATATCAACATTCATTTTTATATGTAAAACAGAATACACAAGAGATCCTTGATGTTATCTGACCTGTATACTTATGACAGAAGAAATTGATGTTTGTGTTCAAGCTCCAACAGCACTACCAATGCGTTTGCGTCTAAATGCTATGTTAGCCTCCATTTTATCACAGAGTGATGACATAGTAGATAATGATGGTGCTACCGTCATTCTCAAGGTTTTCACGATGGGATCGTTGATTGGTCTTTAGGCCTGTGTGACAGCTTAGCAATCGATTTCACAGCAGCTCTCAGCAATCACTCACAGTCGGTTAGGGAGACCAATGATTGCTGACGAGTCTCCAAGCCTGTTTTACTGGGGCCTTACTAATACCCAATGCTAGCTGCTATATTATCCAAACATTGCTTCAATTGTTAATGTTCATTTAAACTTTTTGGTTTTCGGACGAGACCAAGAAGCTTAAGGTTAGTCTGCTTTCTGCATTTCAAACAAAAGGAGTATTGGCCAGTAGAGGCACCCAATTGTGTCCAGGTTTCAATCATCTAGCTGTTGACTTGAGGTGAGGTTGAAGAATTTGAAGAAGGAAGTCCTCTTTCTTCATTGTTCTTTCGTGCAATGTACAGGTACCACTGGCAGCTAAACAGCCCCAGCCCATGATCCTACTGCCGCCATGCTTGACTGTTGGTACAGTGTTCTTAGGTCTGAAAGCCTCCAAACATGCAAACAATCAGGGTAAACAGCTCCTGGGTTGTTCTTGAACATCCTAACCAATTTCCTCTCATTTGAGGGTGACAGTTTAGGTCTTCTTCCAGTCCTTGGCAGACTGGGGATATATCTGAATAACTTGTACCTACATAGAATTGCTTGTAATGATAATCCTGGAATCTGCAGTTGTTTTGAAATCACTCCAAGAGACCTTACAAGCTTATGTGAGTCTATCATTCTCCTTCTTAAATGTTCACTGAGATCCTTAGACCGTCCCATTGTTCAACCAAGATAGATATTATCTTGACTGTATAGTCGTATTAGTAGTTCTCCTTCTCGATTAATCTTTTTAACTGTGGTTATATAATGTTGAATAATCCAAACTATATCGGTTTGGACTGAAATGTTTGTGTTAATAATGGGATCCAAAACACCACTTTTTTTATTACTAGTTTAGCTGAAAGACTAGAAATTAACATAACCAGAGTGCATTTTGTCAGCTCCATTACCTTGAGGTTAAATCTTGTGCTTCAGCATTACTACTGTGTTGTTATAGGGCAGTCCCATCTTCTAATTCATGTTTATGGAGACACAAGATCTACCCACTATCAAAATTTTCAAGTATTTTTAAGGGGTCACCATTTGCCACCTGATTTTTAAAAACCATCAAAACACTCCTGCTGGAAGCAACACAAACACACAACATTGGAATGAGGGATAGAACGACAAAAGGAAGATGATAATAATTCATAATGTCACAGCTACTGACTTTACTGTCATTATTAGCTTCTGGGCTTTTGTTGTTTTCACTGCAACATGCAGAGTATTGCACAGTAATGGCAGCATTGTTACATTTCCCCGTAGGAATTGTGCACTGCTTATACCTTGTCAAAAAGGAAAATGCTTACAGGTTTTATTTTTTGGCAGTGAAATGATCATAAAGCCACAGCGTTAATGAGAGGTGGCTCGGTCCGCCCAGGTGGCACAACTGTCTAAAATCTGTCCAGGTTGGACGCTGACTTGGAGAGGCCCGTCGTCACGGCCACACCAATGACACGGCTAGATGTGGGTGAGCTTTCTGGGTGGCAGCTCTCATTCAGCCAATCAAGGCAAACAGGCCACGCTCTATTTAATGATTATCCCAGCATCTGTCCCCTATCTCTCATCTCAGCATGAAAGCCAGCAAACACAAGTGCAAATACACTCGCAGGAGCTCAGTGAATCCCATCCAGCCGAGCATCCCGATATTGGCTCGCATCGAGTAATTCAATCTCAATTTAATCAAATTTAGAAATGATGGCAAATGCTCGTGTGCATTATGAACAGGCTGTGTGCCCGTGATTCATTATATAGTTAGTGGAGAAGTGGTTAATAGAGGATGTGATTACACCAGCAGCAATTAATGCCAGTCCAATGAAATACATGATTACCACATTTGGAATGTAATCTCAGTTGTTATCCATGTCATGAGGAGAAAGGAAACCCAGAGATAGCCCTCATCCTGTTTACATTCTGTTTACTTTTACTTAGGTTTTACTGCTGCTTGACAAGGTACACTCGTTTCAGGTCCTGCATTAGCTTTGTGGAGAGGATCCCATCATCCACTACACTTTCATCCTCTCGAGGCAACAGTAGGGTTGGTTTTCACCTAGTCCCATTGATATCATGTTGCTGTTCATTTGGTAATCATCTGCCGAAATCCCTCTGCAGTATGCTTGGATGCTTGCAGCCACTCTCTAGCTCCTTTGCATTCGGATGCAGGTGATCAATATACAACCTGCTTTCCTCGGCTTTAAATCACAGGAATGCTCAAAGACTCCCTGCAGGCCTGGATGGAGAAAACGACAGATAACACGGAGCGCTGGGCAGATGAATAAAACGATAAATGTCAAAGAGGAGCAAAAGCTGTTAGATAGAGGGAGAAGAACAACTGAAGATACACGCTGAGAGAGAAAGAGAGGCTAATATTCTTGATTTATCAGCCCTGCAGTCTTAGAGATGAATAAAAAGAGGAAAGCTGTCTCCGGCCGCTTATTGCAGCCGCGGGATGAATGTTCGCGTTTGCTCTGTTTTGTCTTTGGTTAGGTAAAAAATGAAGTGTAACATCAATAAAAATGTTAATCAGAAAAAAAACAATGCATTGTTTTCACTTTCAATTCACGCATTAAAAAGAAGAAAAGAAGAAAGAAAATAATCCTGACATCAATCATCAAAATCTACTTCCTACCACAAATGTCCCATCGCTGCACCTCCCATATGTGAGCCTCTAATCTTACCTTATACCTGTACTCAAAGTTTTATAAAAAAAACACCCCTTTGAGGTCTTAGTCCTTTCTGACAGGTATGAGAGGCCTAATTAGACAAAAAAAAATGACTCTCATCCAAACAGTCTACAACATTGCAATTGTTGTTCCTTTGCTACACTTAAATAAAATGTCTTCACATTATTTCTTGTTTTTCTCACCAGGTGAGTGAGGTGCAGCCCTGTCACGCCCACAGCGCCCCCTTTCGGCCCGGACGGCGCACCATGCCCCGGCGCCTATGAAAGGGTACCATGTCAGCCGGAGCATGTCTCAGCATTCCTCGGGTGGTGGTGGAGGAGGTCCCTGCCACTGCACGCCTGATGACTGTGACGGTCCAGGCAGAGACTACTACCACGGTCACAGCGATGGCCACTTTTACCCTGGGGGAGGTCCCGTTGAGGCCCTGGCGCTGGAGAGGCACCACTCCCGCTCACACTCCCATAGTCACTCTGGAGGAGGCACCTTTCCCCGCTCCCACCCCAACCAGCACCCACCTCTCCAGTCATTTGACTCTTGTGAAGAGTGCCTATCCTCAGGCCACGGGGGGAAGATGCACCGCATGCCCTCAAACATGATGGACCAGTTTGAGAAGCAGGTGCCCTTCCATCATGATGGCTTCCACACACTGCAATACCAGCGCACTGCCAGTGGGGGTGCTGAGCAACGCAGTGAGAGCCCTTCGCGCATACGCCACTTGGTCAATTCGGTGCAGCGCCTCTTTGCCAAGTCCCATTCCCTGGAGGCGCCATCCAAACGGGAGTACAACGGTACGAGGGGAGGAGGGGACTACAGGAGCGAGAGAGGTGGGGGCCACAGGAGTGGAGGGGAGGAGGGCCACTACTCAGGCCACCAGTCTCGCTCCACCAGGAGGAACAAGTCTCGAGAACGTAGCAAGAGTGGAGACTCGCGGCATGAGTCAGGCAGACGCCACCGCAGCCGGACAGCGGGCTGGTGGAGCTCCGATGACAACCTCGACAGTGACAGCAGCTACTTGGTAGGTGGGGGTAGACCGGGGTATCCCAGAGGACATGAGAGCCTGGATGCTGCCATTCAGGAGCTCACCATGAAGAAGCCCAAGGAACGAGGCAGCGGACCGGGGTCTGGGGAGTGCATGGCCTGCACAACAATGGCTCTGGTGGGGAGTGAGGGAGGAGGAGGACAGCACGGGCATCACGGTCACTCCCTGAAGAGGAGCACCTGGTCAGCCATGACAGTGAGTCAGGCTAGAGAGGTGTATCCTTCTACCAGAGGAGGAGCCTATGACAAAGCCCTGGTGCCCATTGAGAGCAAGCTCAAGGAGAGGACCTTTCACTATCTCCAGGTGTGTCTGTCCCTACATATCAGCAAATGTGTAATCAAATATATATGTGGTTTGGTGTTAAGCAAAAAAAAAACAAACTTATTTTTAAGGAATGAAAAGATTGTCTTGAACTTTTGTTTTTCTGTTTCCACTGTCTCAGACCCTTGAAGATTAGGCTAATTAGTCCGCTGCCATAACGACAACTATCATTGTGTACGGGACTTTATAAAAACGTGTCGACCATCTCACATCTTCTGCCTCTGCTCTCAGTCTGTGTTGCATCTCCATGTGTATATTTGTCAGCCAGTACAGACACACAGACGCAGGGCATCTAGACAAGATGAAGCCTGCTCTTCAGTTATAACACAAAATCTGTCAATGCAGTGCCTTCTCACAGGCTTGTGGGGAAGTATGGGCTTGTATAGCTGTGCTTTAGAACATAAGTGCTGTGAAACAATCAGAAAAAAACACATGTAGCACACACACATGTCAGTACTGGAAACACTTTGATTTAAGTGAGGGTGTTGCTTACCCACTTACTCGCTGTGAATTCATCAAAACTGCATAAACTACCTCCAGCTTTTCGTGTAAATTGTCTCAATTGGACTTCATACAGACTTTGTATTTGGAAGCTGGCAGGTTAAAGATGATTAGTGATCTGACAGCCTTGGAGATTTACATTCTCCATGGATGGATTATCACGTCCACGAGATCAAGGCAACAATTTGCCACAGACAAAGAACATACAGTACAAGTATACCCTGTATTCCTTTTGTTTTGTTTTTTTAATTGCTGCTTTATGCTTTATGCGTTATGTTCTAGACACCCCAATAGATATGATTTAAGGTATGAAACACATGCTTTAATATAAATAAATGGAAAACATGCTGCCATGATTGGCATCTCCCCCTGGCATTCTTTGGAGTATTTGATGTCTTTAAAGTTAAAACTCAGTCTGCCAGAAGGTTCCAAGGTTCAGTGGTGATAAGTGACAAACAATTTAGTTTTCTCTGCATTTCTCTGGCGAACATCAAATAGCCTTAACTATAGGAAATTGTTAAATATAATACACACGTTTCTTCCACAAACAATGTCAGAGAGTGAAGCCAACTTCCAAATTTCCCAGGTCTAATAGTGTTAGCACTGCTACACCACAACCAAGATCTTCCCCAGGAGGCAGGACTGTAGGCTCTGTCAGATGCTGACAGTTTACACTTGCCGACATGCTAAGTTGACATTTCTCCTATAGGCTGCCTGTCTTCTGTCTTTCTCCTTATTGACCACCAGACTGAAATTTGACCTATAGGCTATCCAGTTATAGCTTATGCTTTAATGTACTAATTTGCTAAACGTTTAAAAAAAAATAGGAAAAAGTGCAGACACTACCTCACCACCATGTGAGGAAGGTGCAGAGCTGAAAAAATATAACATAGAAATCTAGTAGTGAGTGCACAGTGTATGTGTGAAAGTAGTAACCAGCAATCTCTCTGGTACTCCTTAAAGTAAGATGTCTTTGTCATCTTTGTCTTTGTCAAAGACGACAAAGACAGACTGCTTTGTAGAGCTTTTCTGATTGCTCAAGTGGCCAATCAGAAAAGTTTAGGTCTACAAGCCCGTCCTTAAGTTTCTAAAGTTTTACCCACTGAGTGATGACTGCTGGGGAGGTAAAATACCCATTGATTTTAATTTAGGCTTTGTCCCTCCAAAGGTTAATTGTTTCAAGGAAAGAAAAGCAACCATTGTCCCTACAATTTTGGTTTAGACCCTGGTTTTTACAGTTGAATACACAAGTAAAGGTATTCAGTTACTCAAAATGTCATCTTCCTGCTATAGAAACAAACCTTTAATAGCAACACAGCCAATTTTTGTTTCAAAAGCTCAAGAAAGCAAATTAGAAGAAGAAAATACAATCAAAGATGGGTAAGATCCTTGTGGTAAAGCCTTTGGATTAATGGGGAAATTAACAAGAATTTTTCAAAAGCATAAAAAACCATTTTTCTTAAATAAAGGTTTCAAAAAAATCAAGTGAAAAGTATTTTTTCTTGGTTAAATGTCTGCCTAAGAGGCCAGATGGACTCTCCTGGCATTTTGCTGTGAGTCAGAAAACAATAATCATCTTCACCCACCGTGTTATTTACCTGTCCCTTACAACAGTCGCTTACCTGCCTCCTGTCAACACGCTGTAGCTTGAATCTGCCGCATGCAATTTTCAGAGAACCCGTTCACTCATTTTATCTCCTAAAACGGCAGAAAAGGTTAATTAAAGACTGTTATTGGCTGTTACAGTGGCATCTCAGAGAGCACACGCACGCACACAAACACACACACACAAGCACGAGCTCAGAAACCTCCAGCTGTGTTGAGGTAGAGCTGCCATGCAGGCTGTGTTTCTACGGAAACAGCAGGTAGCCACAGGAGTCCCTGGTGTTTTTCCAACTCTCATCCTTTAGACACAGCTGAGGTCTGCTGATAGAGGAGACAGAGAGAGCAGGGTCGTCTGTGTGTTCGTGCTTTTCTGAGGACAAACCCCACACAGTTTACCCCGTGCTTTAGGCTACCATCACATTCTCACCTTAGGACACGAAATGAACTTCCCCTGCTGCAGCTTTTCTTGTATCTCCAGGTGTCACCGGTGGTTTGGGGAGGCGCGGAGAGACAGTATGTTGAGTGAATTGTGCCCAGCTTAGATGTGCCAGGGCAGGCCAGATTGATCCACGGCTTCAGAGCAGACAGCTCACTGGAGCTGCAGATATAAAGCTGTTCAGGTCTGTTTCACCAGGATGAAATGTCAGGACTAACAGCAGCACAGGTGCAACAACTCCAAATTGAAACTGCCTGAGAAAGCAAGAGCAGATATCATACACCCAACAGCTGCCTTTAAACTCTATTACTTGTGTATTAAAGGTGGCACTTGTAATAAGAGACTGGCAAATAATTTATATTGTAAGGTAAAGACTCTGCAATATTAGTAAGAGAATAACAACCATCAGAGAGTTTCAGGCCTAATCCTAAAAGTACCCAAAGTGGAAGCTGAATCAACAACAGAGGGGTCTGAGTCACCATATGCACAGAAGTGCTCTACTGAAGGAAGACATGCAGAGTGTTGGCATGAAGAAAGAGAGTGCAAGGGACAGGCCGAGATGGTGGGAGATGACCTGCTGTGGCGACATAAAAGAGAAGCCGAAAGAAGAAATCCCATTTCCACAGGTCTGGAAAACCAAGCACCCTGCCTTTACAAACATTTGTGAAAGAATCATTCATTCTAAAGTGCTAATTGAATTTGATTGTGGTGCTTCAACAGGATGCCAGCACTGTAATAAACCACTTTGTGAAATATCTTCCCTCCTAGGTATTCCACAATCAACTGTAATTAGTATATTTGTAGGTGAAAACATTTAGGAACCACAGCAATTCAACCAAGTGAGTCAGACCAGAGCGCGGTCGACACAAAGTTTGCCAACATTCTCCTGACTCACTAACTGCAGAGCTCCAGACTTCCTCTTACATGGACATCAGCACAAAAACAGTGTGTCGGGTGTTTCACAGCATGGGTTTCCATGGCTGAGCAGCTCTTATGGTGTGATATTTAGGTGGCACTGTACTTCTATCCATATAGTGTAGCTGATAGCTCAGCTGCACATTTCTACCCCTAAGCTTTAAAAGGCTGATGGGCTATTGTCGTCACCCTGCCGTGCAGGCAAGTGGCGTGGACACCCAATGTTGTGAATGCGATAACTCAAGAATGAGCTTTCGTAGGATTATGAAATTCATACTATATGTGCAACTACTAAAAATCTCTGACAAGTTCGATTCTCAATGACCTGATTTCTGAAAATCCCCCAGGAGGCTGAGGAGTAGTACTATTTCATATTTTGGAAACTCTAGGAACCACAAGTAAGCCTGAACTGTGACAGCAAAGTCCTCTATTGGGGTAATATTGTAATATGAGGTGTTTAAGATACGATGGGTGCTGATCTTTCAGAACTTTGGATGTGAAGAGAAGGATTTTAAATTCAGTTCTGCATTTAATTGCATTGAAATTGAGCAGCACGGTGGCATGGTGGTTAGCACTGTTGCCGCACAGCAAGAAGGTCCTGAGTTCAATTCCACCATCAGGCCCGGGTCTTTCTGTGTGGAGTTTGCATGTTCTTCACGTGTTTGCGTGGGTTCCCTCCGGGTACTCCGGCTTCCTCCCACCGTCCAAAGACATGCAGCTTGTGGGGATAGGTTAATTGGACAAGCCAAATTGCCACTAGGTGTGAATGTGAGTGTGAATGGTTGTCTGTCCCTATGTGTTGGCCCTGCGACAGACTGGCGACCTGTCCAGGGTGTACCCTGCCTCTCGCCCTATGACAGCTGGGATAGGCTCCAGCGCCCCCCACGACCCCCTCGCGGGGGGCGCTGTAGGATGGATGGATGGATGGATGAAATTGAGCAGCCACAATGTGAGAAATATGATCTTTCTTTCCAGTCCAACTTGTTATTCTTTTGGTCACTACCTGTAGCTGTAGATGAGGGTCAGGACCTAGGTCAGTCAATAAATCGACAGCCTCACTTTCATCCTCCTCTCTCCTCCACACAAGATTAAATTTTGAATTTCTCCATGTTACGACTGAGTATAAATTGGTTCTACATCTGCTGGATTTATGCAAACAGTCAAAAGTGAAGAGCTAAATGTAGGTTGGTTCACATTAAGAAAAACGCTCTACAAAGCGTTGACTAAGTAGTTTTTGTAGCACCTGGAAACATTTGATTTGATTTGATTTTATTGATTAGCATTCAAATATCTCAGTGAAGACAGAACAAAGATCTACCACAAAGCAAGAAAGCATGAGACAAGGCTAATCAAAAGGTATTAGCTGAAGCATTTGCTTATTACGCCAACCCTTTTAACAAAAGATCTTTTTGCATGCAGCTCCTGTACACAGGGCTCGAAGCAAATAATAAAACAAAGCAAAAACAAAACAAACAAACAAACAAACAAGAAAAGAAACTTTCCACATGGTCAGTTTTAAAACATAAAACACATGGTCAGTTTTAAATCAGTTCAAATATGCTACAGCAGTCCCTCTCTCGTTGCAGGGTCAGTCTACCTGCTGTATGTTATTTCCATGTGTAAAAAAAGGAAACATGTACATACAAGCTAATACTTACACAGGTTTCCTGCAAAGAGTCAGGACCGAGCAATAAATGCAAGTGAATCTTCGCAAGTCTACGGTCAGAGGCAAAGGGACATGTGCAAACTTTCCCCCATGGCGTCAATGCCAATCACAATGTGTGGCATCAGAACCTGATGCTCTCCGTTCCCTGAGCCTCTCACCTTCCCCTCAGCCTGTGTGTGATAGATATGAAATGATTAAAAAAGAAAAGAGGGCCGAGGGGAAAAAAAGCTGAATATGGAGTAAAAGGAATGAAAAGAAGAGCAAAGCGGTGAGGTACAAAGAGTGTTAGAAAAGATGAATGCAGAGGGACCCAGAGACGGTAAAGCAAGCTCAGGGATAGAAAAGAGATAAAAGAGGTGATGGTAGCCAAGGGGCAAAGCAAGAAGAGGAGAGAAAAGGGGCGTTTGAGGAAATGAGAGAGATAGTGGACGGCCACGGGGATCACGAGATTAGGCTGAATCATCTTTTAAGTGATGACCTTAAAAACACACACTCAGCTGGATGCCAAACCCCAGGGCCTTGGCTATGTGTGTGTCTGGGTGCAGGTGTTGGTCACATGCTCGTATATGAAGCTGCACCTGACAGCATTTACAAAAAAATGAAAACCAAAACGAAAGGCTGAGAGGTCCTTCGGCCAAAACAGCTGCTGTTAGTGTACGAGTGAACACACACATATATAAACACACATATCCAAGTGAGTGGTCCTCCACAATAGTAGCATGTTACATACGAGGTTAATAGCTATACTCACGAGCTATGATGCTAATTAAAGCTGCGCTTGTCAACATAAGGGGTCACTCGTGGCGAGAAATACCCCTGTGACCTCATCACCTAATTCTGCATTTCTCATCAGCTCTACTGAGATTTTTCAGATCAGTTCTGGGTTTTGACTGTTACCGAACGCTGGTCCTACGCTGTCTTCAGTACTGCGATCAGGAGTCCTGTAATTATATTTTTTATGTGTAAGGCAACATCAAGTTAGTCTTTAGACTTTCCTAACAAAGTAAATACATAATAGTCTATACATATAACGAGTTATTCATTAATTAATATATTGAAGTATAATACTTGGACCATAAATATAAACTTTACTACATTGTGCTGTCTTTTATGGTCATGAAAATTTCTCCAAAGTGTTGAGCCGTTGTTGTTAGTTTCCTCCACCAACCTGTGCACAGCTCCTGACGGGCGCTAAAGGCTAAACAAAGATCAGCCCATTGTCACCAAAACTCTCTCTGTACTAGATATTTGGATATCCAAATGTCTGATTATCTGGTTATTTATTCACTTTATTTATATAGTGCCAAATCAAAACAGCAGTTGCCTCAAGAGGCTTTATATTGTAAGGTAAAGACGCTACAGTAATACGGAGAAAACAATCAGATGACGCACTGTGATCAAGAAAAAACTTGCTTGCAGAACCAGGCTTAGGCAGAAGCAGCCATTAGTGGCATTAGTGGGAGAGAGGAGGGAGATGGGACAAGAGAGGTACTGTGGAATAATGAATAATTTAATGTAGAGTGGTGTCTAAGCATATAGTGCCATTATTAGCCTCCTGTAGTTCTTTGTTTTAGGTTGTTGATCCAAAGACTGGCCAAATGCTACTTTAGCATTTAGCATTTGCCTCATTTCAGCACAACACACATTTAGAAATTAGCTGAGAAAATACCAGTCAAGACATCTTTCATGCTTTGTGTAATTTGAGACCAATAAAGCAGCTCCAGACTGAATCTCAATGCTAATCAGTTAGCTGAGGCTGTTTGATTAGAATTTTTTTAATGTGTTGTTTTATGTTGTCTTATTTCTTCAAAGTAAACAAAAGGTCATTTTCAAAGCGTTAAAGTAAAAAAAAAACTCATGTGTTTCATGCTTGACTTCGCTTCCCAACTTTGGAGTAGTTCCACATGATACCCACTCACTGAAGGGTTGCCTGTAATTGCTGAATTTGCAAAACTTCACTGACACTGTGATCTCTTCCTGGGTGCGCTAACGCCTTCGTGTATTTTACATTAGGGCCACTGTGAGAACATGTCAGCGTAATTCTTGGGGTTAATTTCATTGATTCTCTATATTTCTCTTCGTGTTGTCTTTCGTTTCTTGTCTTGACTGCACTGCTGTGTTTGTTGTTTTCCCATCAGAATCATTTGCTCGTCTGTTAAATTGCGTCTTCTGTTTCGTGTTTTTGCCACCACGTTCATGTCTTTCTCCCACTCCGTGTCGCCACTCCTGTCTGCTGCCCTCTCTCTCTTGTCTACCTGTTTTTCTCTGTTTTTATTTATTTGCTCTCCGTCTGTCGGCTTTTGAGCTTACGTTGTTTTTCCTTCTCTGCGTCAGTGTTTTTCCAGCTGTCAGACTTTCTCTCTCTCTGTAAGTCCCTTCATCCTATTCTCTCTTTCTCTTGCATCATTACTCATGTATGCATACATGTGCATGTGAGCGTGTGTGCACAAGTGCAGTTGACTTTTCAGTTGTGTCTGCCCTCCAACCCAACGCTGTGTGCACGTGGGCCAGAACTGTGCTGCTAAATAAACCTTTTACCATTCGAGGTGTGAAATATTTTTCGATTAATTAAGAAATATATTTCTGTTTTGAGAAGCCTTTGGATCTTGACAGCAGATATTGAGAAGAAACTGCAAACAGTGCGGTGAAAAACAATATCTCGGTGTTGATTAATTCACATCATGACTAATTCCTTTTCCCTTAACAGTGGGTGTAGAAGAGGAATGCATACTTACTTTTAACGCATTTAACTGTTTGACTTACTAAAACCATGTTGGTCCCACATGGTTGTTACATTTTTACTCACTACCTGTTGCAATTTCAGATCAGTACAAGTTGGTCAGTTATGGTGACCGTGTGCATGTTTGGGTGGATGTGGATGTGCCTCAGGTCCCTTCAGAAGACTGGGGAGGTGGTTATGGTGGTGGCGGAGCAGCTGACAGCGGAGGGGAGATCCCTTGCCGTCGCATGCGGAGTGGCAGCTACATCAAAGCCATGGGCGATGATGACAGCGCCGACTCGGACACGAGTCCCAAAGCCTCGCCCAAGTCCACGCTGATTGCCCAGAGGGAAGCCTTCAGACGATCTATCAGCATGGATCAAAGGTCAGATGGCACAAATTCAGCTTTTATATTCATGCTGAAATACTTGTATTTACCCTCGACTCAACTCTCTGCTTTCAAAAACCGTAAAAAACACGTTTATTTGGTTTAGTTTGGTTGTCTTTTTTTTTAAGCAGTGCAAAAGCAGCATAGGATATCAAATAGGAATTGCACAGATGTGACAGAAGTAAACAATAAAATACAGAAACAGACAGCAATGGGATGACAAAGGGGAAAAAAACAACAACGTGGAACAAAATGCAGAAAAACAAAATAGCAAGTTAGTCCTAGTATGGACGGTTGCTGTTTATGCGAACATTTCCCCACAGGAGGATTTCTGCATTATGTTACTTTACAGCTTTTTTTGGTTTGCATTTAGAATTCATTCCTTTTCCATAAGTTTATAAGAGGCTGCAGCTTAAATACACAACACTGTTTGATTGTGCCTTTAAGGCTCACTCTTGAAATGTGGACATTATTTTCCACAGTGTGGGTGAAAATACAAAACCATTGGATAATTTCTTCTCATAGCTTCATAATATCTTTTAGACAGTCTAAGTCTCCCTCCTTAGAAAAACCCTGCTCTCCAAAATCTTTATTTTCAGTTTGTAACATGATAAAAATCTGATGTTTACAAACACATTTTGGGATAACTATTAATTTCAGACTTTAAAAAGATCCTTTCAGACTCAGAAAATTCATGTCTGTTTAGTTAAAGTAAATAAAGGAGGTTTGATCCCTGTTCAATTTGTAAGTTTGTTCACGTACAAATAAACCAACAGTCTTTAATTTTATGGTGGTTTCATTTTAATGGAGAGAGACAGAATATCAGCCAAAAATCCAGAAAAAAACACGTTACATAAACTTTATGAACTGAAATGCATGTTATTGAGTCAAATAAATATTTGAAGTCTGTGTGTATGCTTGTGTCGAATAGATTACGATTAATCAATCATTACCGATATGCCTGTTCTCAGCTTGTTATATGTCTAAAACAAACCTCTCCGTAGAATCAATTTCTTAAATTCCAACTTCCCCACCACCATGGGGAAGACCAAGGAGCTGTCAAAGCACATCAGAGACAAGATTTTAGACCTGCTACGGGACCATCCACAATAAGCATGTCAGGATGGTGACAACTGCTGGTGCCATTATTTGGAAATGGAAGAAATATAAAATGACCATCAATCAGATTCTGTCTGAAGCTCCATGTAAGAGCTTGCCTCATGGGGTGAGGATGATCATGAGAAAGGCTGTGGATCAGAACAAAACCACACAGGAGGAGCATGTTAATGGCGTGAAGGCAGCTGAGACCACAGTCACAAGGTGCCCCTGCTCGAGAAGGCAAAGGAACAGGCCCGTCTTAAATTTGCAAGTGAACATGACTTAGAGAAGACTTGGGAGAGAGTGCTGTGGTCAGCTGAAACCAAAATCAAACTCTTTGGCATCATCATCATTTGGCATCTGCTCATTGAGGGGGCATTAGATTTATTTTTTTTACTTTATTTGGCCTTTATTTATACAGGTATTCCTATTGAGACTCAATGTATGGGGCCATGTACCATGAAATCTTGACAAGAACCTCCTTTCTTCAGCCAGAACACTGACGATAGGTCATGGATGGGTCTTCCAGCATGACAATGACCCAAAACAAAGGAGTGGCTAAAGAAGAAGCACATTAATGCCATGGAGTGGTCTCGCGACTCTTCAGACCTCAGTCGTATAGAAGATCTGCAGAGCTTTGATTTAGAGTTTCTTTAAAGACGAGTGAACCAAAATCCTGAGCTGTGTGCAAACCTGGTGACCAACTACAGCATCTCACTGCTGTGCTGGCCAACAAGCGTTTCTCCACCAAGTACTAAGTCATGTTTTGATTGGTGATCAAATACTTTTTGGTTGATGTTCTGTCTCTCTTCATTCAAATGAAGCAACCATAAAAATGAGAGACTGTTCATTTCTTTGTAAGTGAGCAGACTTACAAATTTAACAGGCGATCAAATCATTGTTTCCGCCCGTGTAAATACTCTGGAGATTATAGATAGAAACTCAGTGACCCAGCAATGCCCTAATAGCAAGCACTTAACAAGTGGGTGAATCAAAGAACACAGAGGACAATAAACATCAGCTAGGGCGAGGCACACTGTGTTCTGTACACATGATTTCACACTCTGTGTGAAACTGAGTGAGTAACCCTTTTAAGACATATATAAAGACGCATTTCAGTAACATTCAAGCACCATTTATTTAGACAAATTAAGATTTTAGACCATAAACTGAATTATTAAACTAAATTATTGCTTGGTGGTAAACATCAGTAAAAAGATAACACCAGTGGATTTCAGTTTATAGGGAAAGAAACTGAAAAAGGACGTTAATGTTCTTGCATTATGCAGTAAATACTTTCACATAGGCAGCCTTGGGAACCTTTTCACATTTAACTGTAGCTCTGCTTGAACATCATAATAGCTGCTGGAATGTCTGGATTTTATTTTTCATATAAAATGAACAAAAATGATGGTTCCCTAATTGGCATGGAAATGCACCGTCACAGCACGGAAAATGACTCCAGCTGGCTCAGTCATGACACATGATGCAGTGAATTGTTATTTGATGGTTCACCAAATGGTGAGCTGTTTGTGTTGCAAACATTTTTTTTGATAAAAATAGCAACGCGAATGGCGGACGTGTTTACAGCCACAACAAAGCATCAATACTAACATTTATGCTTGTGTTTATTCCAGGCACTCGTGTAAACAGTGTACAGATTCTTACCCTAACAGCAGAACCACACCCAAGACCCACACCCGCTCCCGTAGCTACACCCGCTCTTTGACCAGCACACAGGTAACAAACAGCAGGGTGAGGCTTTGAAGTGTGTAAACCGCTCCTAGAATTGCCTGTTTTTCTACATAGATATGACCTAAGAGATCTGTTTTGAGACCTTCCTGTCCTTCCGGGTGCAAA
Source organism: Pundamilia nyererei (assembly GCF_000239375.1). Lineage (NCBI taxonomy): Eukaryota > Metazoa > Chordata > Actinopteri > Cichliformes > Cichlidae > Pundamilia > Pundamilia nyererei. Next base: position 3,900,568 of record NW_005187431.1, read on the forward strand.
CGTGAAATACGTAAGCCAGCGAGGCTGCAGTGCAGAACAAAGCAGGCACAGATGACAATGGATTTGACGTTGATTTCATCAGATACGGCATGAAAGGCATAGATGGGATGAAGGTGAATTGCAAGGCATCTTCAGACGTCTTCAACTGTGGGATGGCTGAAACAGTGCATATTTTATGAGATGTTAATGTTCAGAATGGCATCAGTGGAGGCATTAGCTGATGTGGGCTGGCATTGTGGATGTCGCCTGAGCTGCACCGAGCTAACGATAAGCTCGATTTGATCTGGTCATTCGTTTATTGAGGAAAACGATCCAATAGTGCATGTCTGTGAGGGCGTAAAGAGCATAATTTGAAGCTGAAATTAGATGAGGGATTTTCAGTCAATGATATGAAAATGGGATCAATCATGAATGGGACAAAGGTGATTTCTGAGAAGCTTTGCACATTAATGAATCCAGTCCACAGTCTGACAGATTATGTGTATAAACGCCAATTCAAGACCACCGTTACCCTCCAACGGAGAGGTCAACCTACAAGGTTAACTCGACTGTAAAGTATGTCACAGAAAAAATCTGACTTACATCAGGAAATTTATCATGAACGAAATTTCCTCAATGACTAGAATCTAAATTACATTTCTTTAGGACTTGTGTTAAGCTGCAATAACCTTATAGGTTATATTTGTGTAGAAAATGACAAAACTGGGTTCACAAGCTTTCAACAGACAGTTTCTTTGGGGATATAAATTGTGCATCTGACATCTGTAAGACAAGTATTGATGTAGGAACTCTCATCCCCTGCACCTTCCCGCTCATCCTCCAGCTCGGAGAGACGTTAAACCGTCAGTTCGAAGCCGTGTGTGGGACCATGTTCGGGGAGGTGGAGTCTCAAGCTGTCGAAGCCCTGGATCTTCCAGGAGTGTTCCGCACTCGCAGCCACAGCTACGTTCGCGCCATCCAGGCCGGATGTTCCCAGGATGACGACTGTCTCTCCGTCTTCTCCATGTCTGGCCCCCAGGGAAGCATCAAGGGCGGGGCCGGTGAGTGTGCGGTTTGAGTCCACCAGTATGCAAAAGTCTGGGGTGTCTCTGTGGAGCGTTTGGATGCGCGGCTGCCTTTTATGTGGCAGCAGCGCGGCAGGAGACACAGTGGGAGATGAAACTTTATGACAGGCTGTGTGCATTTACGTTGACAAAAGAAAATTCACGCACACACGTGCACACACACTCGTTGCACAGCTGCATCCATTTTTAATATACAGCCTTTTCTTGTCTTCGCTATTCTTTCAACCTCTAATGAGCTGTTTTTTTACCCCTCTCCTCTGTGTTTGTGCCTACATATGCATGCTATAGGCTCAGCTGTGTGTGTGTGTGTGTGTGTGTGTGTGTGTGTGTGTGTGTGTGTGTGTGTGTGTGTGTGTGTTACATTTGTGCATGCTCTTTGTTCTCTGCCATCTCTGCCTTGCCTTTGTATCTCATCTCTCTCCGATCACCCTCCCCTGTCTGATTGCAGGTTTCACAGGCTCAGAAATAGGTACAGGAACCCATGTGATTATGATGATAGCTCAGTGTCTCCAGCTTTTTGTCTCTGTCTTTTGGTTTCACTCTTGATGATGTTTGCTTTGACAAGTCTTCCCAATAATGCTTAAGCCTAATATTGGGCTGTTTTTATTTGCCACAAAATCCATCCAGTGTTTCCTAAAGCCTCTGTGAAGTGTTATCCACTTTCAGCACAGACCTCTCCCTGGTACACCAAGTCACACAGCAACACTGCGTATGCACACAGGGTGGGTTACAGCTTTGGAGTGAGCATCTCTGCACTCTGAAAATCAACTCTGTTCAAATATATATTTAAAGAAACTGTGAGTGATGTCTTTCTTAAATATTGCTCTCAGGAAAATGCTCTGTCTTCTTAAGAGTTAAATTAGCTGCGGGGAAGAGGTTTTTGCTTCGCTATCATGTCTGTCTTTTCCAGCGCATCCCTCCCTGCCACTCACTGAAATTTATACTAAAAGCTGTTTTTTAATGAAAAGAAGTTGGACTTTTGTGTGTTTCCTCTTCCATCTTACACTGGCTGTAATTCTTAATGGCTTTATCGTTGTTCTCTCCTCCTTTCCATGTTTGTTTGCCTCTTTATGTCAACCGCTTTCCTATTTTTTTCACTCCTCAACTTTCCTGTCACATTCTCCTTCCAGTCTGTCCCTTTTGTAAGTATCCACCTCCCCCGCTCCCTGTTGATATATTACCCATTTTGCTTTTAACAGCCCACTGTGCCTTTGTCTTCCTTTTCCCCTGCTCTTCTGACACTTCAGTCTTTCCTTATCGTAAAGGTGCTCCTCCTCCACTCCCACCCCGCATGTCAAAGTCTTCACTTTCGGTGCGAGCCCAGAGCAGCACAGAGTCCACCCAGGATGCCTACTTCCAGAGCAGCGGGCAGTTGGTCTCAAGCTCCGGTCCCGGACGCCCCAAGCAGCACAGCAACTCCGTGGACCTGGGTAACTCTGACGGGCCATCGGGCCGCACCTCCAGAGGAGGCTACTACACTGGCAGCGGACCCGGGCGTTCCCGACAGCACAGCAACTCCGCAGAGAGCCTGGACGGGGTTCGGGGCTCAAGAGAGCTGGTGCCCTATGGAGGGGGTCCTGGAGTCGGGGTGAGAGCCAAACACAGCAGCTCAGCTGACAGCCTTCTGGAGGGTCCGCCAAGGCCAGCAAGAGAGAGGGATGGCAGAGTGGGAGGCAGTCTGGGGAAATCAGCCTCTCTGCCTCAGAACAGCATCATGCTGAGTAAAGCTGGAGGGCAGGACGAAGGGCGTGCTGTCAGAAAGTGGAGGCCATCCATAGCTGTGCAGGTGAGAGGAAAACAAAAAAATATGCCTTTTATTTTCATTTATTTAGATTAGGCTCTCTAAAAGATGATAGAAAATAATGAAAACTGCAAGTCTTCAAATTGCTTGTTTTGGTTAAACTGTATCCTTTGTCCACAAATCCAAACTTGATTTGCAGTGATACGAACTTCAGAAAGCACCAAATCCTCACGTGTACCGAGCCCGAACAAGCAGATGCTTGGAATCTCTGATGAAGGCGCAGTAGTTTGCACAGTTAAAGGCTGTGAACTAATCACTGCACTCCAGCCCCCTCAGTTCTTCCCGAGGATGTTTGGTTTTTTGGCTTGGTGAATAACTTTACAGGCAAGCTTTACAGATGCTAATTTTCAACTCAGCTAAGCCAAGAGAAAAATGGTTTCAGCACCAATCGAAATACAGTCCATTTACACAAAGAACATGCATAATCCCTCAGCGTTAGTAGCTGAAAACCATTTTCTGCTCCATGTGAAGACTTTGTCGAGTTTTCCTGCGATCTAGGTGCAAAGCTTAGCTATTCAAAAGGCTATAGATCCATAATTAGCATACAAGCTTGGGAGTGGCATCAATATTCTGCTATAGAGCTATACTTTTATTAAATAGGGACATTCATCTCTGACATGTCTTCAGAGATGGTTAGTTATTTTTTAAGTCCCCTCTAAATGAATGAACAGAGCCTTAACACTAGTTGTCATACAGTAGTCACATGGACATAAAAATGGCCTGAATAGAATCACCAGTCAAACCTAATTAACCTCAAAAGTCAAATAGCTTAAGTACTATTTCTACTACACAGTATATCCCATTATTATGATGTCATTACTAGCTCAATCCAGGATTGTAACACGATCGGTGTGTCTGGTCATCCTGTCAGAGCTCTCAATAAATGCTCTTATAAACTCTCAGGCATGGAATTGTGTCCTCCTGAGAATCAGCCTATCTACCCTACTAAGTCATGATGTACTAAATAAAGGACATCCTGGGCTTTCCATTGATATCTCATGTGTTTGGGTTGCCTCTTTTAGCACCAAATAGGAAGGAAATCACAAATAAAGTTCAATGGGAAGATTCTTTTTTCTTGGTTCTTAGGAGGATATGAATGCAGATGAAACGGTTTTGAACCTCTGCTGTTCACATGCATCCATGCAACACAATGACTGCATTATATAGTCCCTGTATGTTCAGCAGGGCAGGGTGAGGTTTCCGATTTCATTCTCTCCACTCTGACTGTGGTGCTCGTGTCTTCCTCTGCTGCAGGTGGATAGCTCAGAGACCCTTTCAGATTCCGACACGGAGGGCAAAGCTCTGACCGAGGTCCACTCTGTAGGAGTCCAAGTGGAAGACGACAAAAGGTACCAGGAAAGTAAAAATCAAAGAAAAACTACTCATCTTTGAAATCCAGTCTAAACATGAGCTGTTTATTTTGCCTGACATTTAAGCTGCTTTCATTATAAAAAGAAACAAACTTGCAAAATAAGACGTGTTTGTTTATCTCGCTAATTTATCTTTGCTCCAAAATATGTAGCTTCATCAAGAACTTTTGGTCTTTGCACAGTAATTTATGTGAATAATTTTCATTTACAATTTGAAAAAAAAGCCTTCATCTCCTGAGCGCCCAACAGAGCAGCCACCTATGGTTGATTTCTAGGCTAGATCCTATTATTTCATTTAACATTTCATCAGAGATCACAGCTTGAACTCGGCAACACTTTCTTCCAAGAATGTCTTGTTTTTCAGCCATTAGTGAGTGTAACCATGACTACTGCAAATCATACACTCTACATGACTTTCGCACGTGACTCAACCCATCTCCTAATTATATCCAGCTTTGCCTGCAGGTCAGATTTGCACGCATGCATGCAAACACTCGTGGCATCGCATACTTCCAAACCCCCGAGCGGTTTGTGATCATGCATCCCTTAACAACGTCCCCCCCGTCCCCCAGCGCCCGTCACACCTGCTCGTCGAGCGCGACAGCGTGACATCTCAGAAAACAGCAGACTGATAACGGAAATCTGAGTCACCCCTCATCAGACAGGAAAGAAGGGTGAGGAGGAGGTGGGGTATAAACTTGTAATAGAGTTAACGATCATCGCCCAGTCCACCGACGTGACATTTTGCCCACACTGGTGCGTCATATGCCAGAGGATTTAGCAGGTCTTATCATAACCAAGTGAGTAGTAGTGAGTGCAGTGACATGGCAGCCTTACTCAAAGAAGAACGTGCAGTTAACAGAAGCCAAAAAAATAACACTATAAGAAAGCATTTGCATATAGTTCTCTGTGTGACTCGATTTCTCTGGGACTGCATTGACTCCCTGTCCTGCAGGAGAGCTCGTTTCAAGCGCTCCAACAGCGTGACGGCGAGCGTGCAGGCCGACCTGGACCCCGAGGGCTTCCCGGGATTGAGCATCGCTGTGCCGATGCAGGACAAAAGTCTCCAGTTTGGCTGCTCCTTCCAAAGGCACTCGTCTGAGCCCGAGTCCGCCAGCCAGTATACAGAGTGCCATCGCACCGTCCACACACAGGGACAGTGGGCCTACAAAGAGGTAGGAGTGAGCAATTCTCCTGTAGGATCACAGGCAGCTGTTGAAGTTTTACAGAAACAATCAAATACGTAACATTTTGGCTTCATTGATCTCTGAAGGAAAACTTTTGCCACTTTCACTTTAATGCTCCTCTGGGCTTCATTTAGACATAGTAAATGACAAAGTCCTTATATGTGCATGATTATTTTGATAGTGGCAACACTGACAGCAGGTTGTGGGGACACCCAACATGTTTGCATGTCCTCGGGTTAATGGATAGAAATTCATGGTGTATTCGGTGTTTAATTAACTTGCAATCTTACAATAAAAGACATTTTCTTCCTTATACAACATCTGAAAATCAACAGTTTTTCTGAATATTTTGCAATCTGAACTACTCATTTGCTGGGAGACCTGACAGATCAGCCTTGGGGCTGAGAGTAATATAGACAGAAACAGCTGAAGACACCTGGAGGCAGGTTTTCTCTAGTCTTGTTAGATTTTATCTTGTCAAGGCTGAAATGTAATTTGCTCAAATACTGTATTTAGGTACAGCACTGAGGTATCAGTACTGCACTTTCATCATTTTTCCCCCTGTATAACACTTTATAGTTCCACTCATTTCTGAGGAAAGAGTTTGACAGCTTTAATTACTATGATTTATACATACAAAACATTAACATTAGTATATTAACATTAGCTGTCAGGTAACTTTCTTAGTTATTAGCTTGGCTAATGTTGCTGGAAGAGTACCCTGGGTCTTCTAGATTGCACTTGTCAGCTTCCCTGCCTTTAGGAGGATATCTTTTTCTCACTGGTACTGTCTGTAAAGTAAAAGCTTTAAATAGCAATGGGAGTGAAGCTGGCCGTGAGTGTGTCCTTGTGTATTTGCATGGCAGAAGGATTTGCTTAAAAACTAATTATTCAGTAGTGCTATTCATGATTAAATATAAAAATATCATTGGGTATATTTAAACTGGATCAAAAGTGGAGTCCACACTGCACATTTGTGGCATTAATACTAGTATAAATAGTGGCTGAGGTTCAGCAGTGGTTCGAAAACAGGCTTTTTTGTTCTTATGTTATCCCAGGACTTTATCCAGACTGGCTACACCACTGAGGCCTGTCAAGCTGACACACGGCCCCACCAGCAACCGCACCTGCCTCCACGTTCCCACTCTCCTCTCCCCATTACCTCTGAGCGAGCTTGGGCGGGGACACCGTCCCTAGAGGGTCCCCGGAGCCTGCCCGACTCGGGCCGAGCCTCTCCCTGCATGAGAGATGGAGAGTTCTTCTTACGCCTCCTGCAGACAGAGGTGGAGAGGATGGAGGGCTGGTGCCAGAACATGGAGAGAGAAGCAGAGGAGAACGAACTTCCGGAGGAGAGTGAGTGCGAGAGGATGACTCGAGATGAAGATTAACAATGAATAATTCTTGGGTTTCTCAAACTACGTGTGTGCTCTTTCCCACCTAGTTCTTGAACTGATTCGAAACGCAGTTGGCAGTGCCCAGATGCTCATGTCTCAGAAAGTCCAGCAGTTCTTCCGCCTCTGCCAACAGAGTGTGGTGAGTATGTGTGATTGCATGCAAAATCATGACATTACATATGGCGCATGATTTTTGCTGTGATTCGCTAAAGGGCTAGATTTGCTCGGCTGCAAACACTTCACCGGTGAAATTAGTCTGTAAATCCCCATGTAATGCTTTACTTGTTAAGTCCTGTCTCCCCCCGCACACCCAGGACCCATCAGCCTACCCTCAGCCCACGTCTCAGGACCTGGCTGCCTTCTGGGACCTGCTCCAGCTCAATATAGAGGACGTCAGGGTCAAGTTTCAGGATCTCCAGAGGCTCAAGGACTCTGGTTGGAGGCTCCCGCCTGAAAAGAAGGTGAGAGACCCGGGGGTCCAAACCACCCTGGTTTCCCTTCAGCACTCCCCCAGAGCTAAGATGGCAGTGTGCAGGCGAGTAGCGCAGATGGTTGTGCCCTCCAAGCCTTTGCAGGCTGTGAAAATACAGAACAGCAAGAGGAACTGAGCTGAGCTGAGCTGCCCACAAGACTGTGAAATCCAAAATGTGCTAGACGTCTTTTGCATTTAATGCAGCGTATTACATTATTTTCTATATAGGTTTGGCTACTCACTGATCAACATTATTCAGTCAACAACAAACTAACAATTGTTTCTCTTTTCTTCTTTTTCTTTGTGCATTACCTCTGTTTACCTTCTCCCATTCCATTGCCTTTTACTTCACCCAACGCCAACGCATGCTGAGATGTTTTTTTGCTGATTTTATGTGCTTTGTCGTTATGTTTCGGTCCGTGATTCTTCCTCACTTGAATTTTTGCCCTTTATGTTGGATTTTCTTACCTTTTTGTTGGGTTGTCATCCTCCCTCTATCTCCTCTTGTTTTTGCATGGGATTCCTTCTACACAACCATACAAAACCATATTTTTTCCCCCCTCTCGGTTAATCCACTGCCTGTTCACCTGATCACCACGACTGGGCTAGGAGGACAAGAAGCTTCCTCCACCCTTACCAAAGAAGCCAGCAGGTGGGGTGAGTGGCAGCCTCCGGGCTGATAGCGTTGGGGATGGGGTTGCTGGAGGTGGAGGAGGAGGTGGGTCAGGGGGCCTGGTGGTGCCTCGCGTCGGTGGGCACACCCTGCCCATCAGGGAGAAGTCAATGGACCTCGGGGACCGTCAGAGGACAGAAGCGAGGAGGCGGCTGCTGCAGACCCGGCGCACTGCCTCCTTCAGGCAGAACTCGGCAACAGAGAGCGCCGACAGTATCGAGATCTACATCCCCGAAGCCCAGACTCGACTCTGAACACCGAGCTGAGGTGTTTCCCTCCCACCTTCTCACCCACCCTCACCCCCTGCCAAGCTGGCCCGCGCACCAATCTCAGTCTGTCTCCGAGCCCAGTTTTGGATCCGCACGCTGTTAATGCGCTACTCCCCTCTAGCATTTCCATCGAAATCAGTTATCATACTCATTAAACAAGCAATGACAGCCATCGTAGTGTCTTGAAATTTGGATATTTTACAGACACAGAGGCCTAAACGTGGAATGGTAGCTAGCTAGCAGACATTTTTAAGTCTTTTTTTTGTTTTGTTTTTGATTAATATTATGGCTGAAGACAAACAGCAGTCCACTTTTATAACCAACCGAGGTTCACGCAGTAGTAGCATGCCTGTGCGTGTTTACCGAGCACATCTCCATCACTGAAAAATCAAGGGCTTAACAGATACAAGAACTCATACAGAATCTCCCTGTATGGATGCCGTGTGCAGTAAAACCTCATCCTTCTTTGTGAGGTTTCTTAATCACATACAAGATGTGTCCATTCGCTTGACTGATGCTACCGGTGTGGATGAACAAACATGGATGAATTGAGCATCGGTTCTAATGCCCTTAAAGTCAGATGGCTGGCAAACCCCAAAGAACATCCCTCCCAGTCGTTGTCAGCCAACTACAGCTTGCACCCTTCACCCAGGTGCCATCTGTCCCCGGCGGCACTCACTCAGAGAGTATGAAATCACTTTAAGTTTCTCTCTTTCATTCCTCAAATCCCGTGTTTTCGTTTGACTACCCTCAGCATTCAGCAGTGAGGCTGTTTGAACGGGCAAGTGCTATTTGTACATAGAGTGCACAGTCATGTTTGCCAGAAGGAGCTTTTGCAGTGTAGCATCACAGCCTTGATGGCTAGAGAGCACTGCAGACATAAAATAAATAAAAAACTAGGGGAGAGAAGCTGTTTGCTTCTTATGTAGTCCTTCTGAAGTTTCAAGCATTCAGGGGTGGGGTTTCTGTGAGCTTTTAGAGGAGAATATATTTTCCAAGGCTATACAGGACTCTGCTGAGAAAGCCCCCTTTTTCACTGTGAGACTATAGCACCACCAAGTGGTTAAATGAGGACCCAAACTAATAACAATGGTCTGTAGGAAGTTCTCGCCACTTCAGTCAGGAATTAACAGACACCCCAATGAAACAGCCATGACAGAAGATGGGGGGTTTTTGGGTGGGGTGGGGCTCTTTTTGTTGTTGTTTTTCGTGCTTTTTTGCACTTAATCAGTGCTTTCCCTGGCGCGCAGTGCATTTTCTCTTCTCTTAGAAATTGTTTGAGTGGATTTCCCCCTACTGCTTAATTAAGAGGGCAGCAGATCGCAAAATAAAAGAACCGTCAAAGTCTTCAGTAGAATCTGCTTGCCTAACTCGAAGTGCCGTCCTCTCAATCACACAGAGCCCTGATTACAAAGAAGGGATGATTTCTCTGAAGGGAAGTAAACAAAAAAGAGTGGTATTCAGTGAACAGCAGTGCCCTACGAAACCTCCCCAAAGAGACATCAAACACAGGAAACCGCCGAGCTGCCAGACAGAGTCTGGCAATTGTGGTGAAATTAGCTAATACTTGATTGAGTGGACGTGTGCGTGCTTTGTTTCTCGTTATTGACTTCCTGAAATTCTCTTCTCTGTGGTCTCCGCTCTGAAAAGTGTAGCACGATTTGAAGAGTTTTTGAAGGGGGCCTCATTTGCAAATCTACTTCATAACAGATATTTCTGATACAAGTGTTTTGTATGGATGTTGCACAGAAAAATGGCATGTGTGTGTGAATGCACTGGAATTAATGCTTACACAGGGCTGCGAGTCACAAGGGACATGTGACGAAGCCCGGCGAATACTAAAAAGTCCAAATCTGCCATTTTGACGATAGAAAAAAAAACAAACCCACACACACTTAAATTTGAAAAATCTTTTAGCATGACCTGTTTTTTCTTTTTTTCTAATATTTGGATGGAATGTGTTGGAAAAATGGGATATTTTATTGGGAGATGTATATTTTATAATATAATCCACATTTCTAGATTAGTAGAGATTATTGAGTACAGTATATGTACGAATTTAAAAAAAAGCATATATCAAATGTGAAATTCTACAGTATTATTATGATAGATTATAGCATTGTGTGATACTACAGTTGTGTGGCATATCCAGACTCAGTACATGTGAAAAAGAATCTCAAATGAATATTATTATCTTCAGTGTGTGAGTCAGGTTCACAGGGTATAACTGGCAAGAGTGTTAATTGCCAAGTGTGAGCCTCCTTAGGCCTACTGTATATCTTCTTCTGTGGTTCTAATGACATATACTGCTGTATCCCCTTCCTGTATTTCCTCTTTAGAGCCAACTACATGTGCCTAACCAGCTATATGTGGAGGTTTCCTTTGAACACAGTTTACAGTATATAAAGAAATGTAAATAGAAAAGTATAAAATATACAGAGAATATTGTTAAAGAAACTCTTTTTACTGTACTGACACGCCATCTTTGATCTCCCCCACTTTCACTTGCAATACCCACACAAGACTGGCAAATTCTATTGATGTTAATACTGCATGCTTTATTACAGCTTCCTTTAGCAGAATCTAATGGGATTTGTTTTTTTGACCGATAAAAGGAAAGCACTTTTTGTAGCCTTTTTTTGTGATTTCAAACAAAAACAAATTGGTAGGATTTTACACTGTCTTTGTACAACGATCACATCCTCGGAGGACACTGATGTCGATGTCCTTGAAAACCGCAATCGATGTTTCGGTTCGACTCCGAGGCGATGCGCTTAACAGCCTCCATGTGAAACGGCCGATTTTATGTTTAATTCATTTGAAGGCGTGCGGTTCAGAGAGCGGCCTTTTTATCCCCATGATCCTCTCTCCCTGAAACTTGACAACATTTCAGCTGCGTTTTTGACCCAGCCCTCATGAAACAAAGCACAAAGACCTGCTTTATTACTGTAACTCCACTGTGAAGGACTCTTGACTCCACCCTCGCAATCCTCAAAGCTACATTCAGAGGGATGGCAAGGTCTTTCCATTATGAGTTGGCCTCGAGGGGCTCCAGGAATCTTTAAAGGCTTTGTTGGATATTTATCCACAGTAGCAACAACTACTCCTACTACTTTGTCTTCAGTTCTCGCTGACATTCTCCTCTATTGTTTATCATAATTTGAGGTGTTAGCCAGCCACCTTGCCTTGTGATAACAGGTCCACTGAAAACACACTTCTGGTGGTTGTGATTTCCACGGTTTGCGTTCTTTACTGTATCTATTCGTTGTTCGATATCTGCACAGTACACTGGAGTTGTACAAACATGACCTGACCACTCACCGACACAACAGACAGACTGCTATATGAACCTTTTCACCTCTTTCTGTAAGTGCAAAAACCCCACGTGGACAGCCAGATGGATAAGCCAACTCTCAGTACCTCAGTTTCTAGCAGCAGTGTCTCCAATCCCCAACCCAGGCCTCTGTCCTCAGGGGATTCTCAACCAACAGACCCTGAACATACAGCGTCAGACCAGCCCTGCAGGAATGTTGTTAATATTCTCTGAAAGTGTGGAAATCACACGTCATTTGAGCCCAGATTCTCTTTCAGCCATTCTCCGAGACTGGAAAGCGCAGCGCGGTAACGTGCAGGTGCTGGCGATGGAGGCGATCGTAGCCGATGTGCTACGTGTGTGCATTTGCTGTGTGCTGTGCATCTGCAACAGACTGAAGCTGTAGGGGTGTAGTAGCAGCAGATTTGAGTTTTAATTTTACATTTCTGTGAGACAGAGCTGCTCTGGAGGAAAAAGCTAAGTCACTGAATTAACCCTCATTACGAGAAGCAGAGGGGGCAATTTTCTAAAAACATTTCGTTTGTGTCATTATTCTCAGCAATATTTAAAGGTGATCAAATGTGTGAAAAAAAACTTTTTCAGACAATTATCAGCATTTGAATACTTTTAACCAACAGCAATAGGAAATATTTGCTTAGCATTAGCAGTGCTAGGATACAGGAGAGCGAATTGGAAACCATTGGAAAATAAGATCAGTGTGGAGAGATATGGAGGCTGTAACATTATTCAAACTCATACATCAAACTTAGCTTATTTAAAGAGGTGGGGGTTAATATATGTTTCCATGTTTTGTTCCTATATAAACTGTTACAGTGGTAAAAGGCAAAACAAAAACTGAAATAAGCACTGGTTCCTGATGGTTTTTCTGTTCTTGGCTCCGTAGGATATAGAAGACATCAGGTATCAATATGGCCATCTCAGGTGCACAGCTCATGGCTGTGAGCACAGAAGCCCCACCCACCTTCAGTTCAACCTTTCTGTTTGCGAGAAAAGGCCAGTCAGAGGAAAGTTGGTTTATAGGAATTTGAAGCTGAAACAAATGAGCAGACAGGTTGTATCAAGACCCAATATATCATCAAAAGATCAAAGCTCTACTAGTAGAACTAAAATAAACACATTTATTACATACAGAATTGTTTTTCAAATGTATATGTGGATCCAGCCTACTGAGACTGCTAGCAGTTACATATAAGCGTGCTGGATTGCATCAATTCTTCTCACGTATTCGTGTTTAGCTGGAAATTTAAGTTCAGACTAAGGAATTAACAGAGGTGATTACAGTCTTAATACACTGAGTAACTATTCCTGAAAAGCTGAGTCCATATCTAATAAAAAAAAATGTTTGCACGCTTCCTTAAATGTTCTATGTTGCTTCCTTTCTGCCTCCAGAGCAGCTCAGCGCCAAGCAGATGTTTAACTGAAACTCCAATGTGCCTTTAGCACTGAGGTGTACTTCTGTATGTGTGCGTATTAGCACTGTAATGTCGCTTTACAGTAGACACGGTTAGCCATGCAGATCAGAGAAAACTGAGCAATTACTGTGTAATTAACAAAAATGATACCCTGCCACCGTCGTGTTTACAACAATGTAAATACCTGTTACCAACAGACGTTGCTCTTCTCAATATTACACATATTGTTATTACGTCATGATTATTAGTATGATTGCTGTCATTAAAATGGTTAATAATTGCCATCCCTTCCATTATTACAAACGGTGTTGTCAGTCACAGCCATGGGGTAAACATTGTTCTATATTCAAGGATGAGTCTTGTGTACAATAACAAAACAAAAACTAGAAGAAAAGGTTTAATATCTAATGAGAAAGTAAATAAATCGCTGCTACTAAGGAGATGGAGTAGAGGAAGAGGAAACTGAAAATAACTCTGGGAAGATATTTTTCTCTGGGATCACGGATGGACACTTCCATGCGGGGTGAGATCACTGAGAGAAAAGTAAGCACTGAACAGGTGGAGCGAATAGAAGACCCAGACCTAAGACCTTCTTTCTCCGTGTGCTTTTACTCCACACTTCAAACTGATTAAGACGCTCCACTCTCTGTGTTCTACTCTATAATGTAGCAAAAAACACAATAGCCCCCTCTTCTCCTTCTCTTTCATGTCTCACCACGATTTCTAAATCAGACGGGTTTGACACATTAAGCTTTTCTGTCTTTAAGCTCAGCTTTATTGTCGTGCTTACTTGTTTTATACACGTTCGATTCAGTGCCAAGACAGTATATTGTACAGTTAAATCATTAAATGCTTTTGTTTTGCTTTATTTGGGGGTTTTTGAGGGTTTTTTTCATCCTATAAAGAAAAAGAATTGACCGGAGCATATAGCAATAGAGATGCCATAAAATATGAACTTTCACATTGCCACCAGTGAGTACACAACGTGCATGAACACAGCGATCCGAAGACGTGCTGGACGGCGGTGGAGGACGATGCCCGGTGTACATCCTGATTCTGTTTCTTGTGTTGTGCTTCTCATTTTGTACATACAAATTGATTTTCTGGATTTCATAATGACTCATGGGTCTGGATGTGTCGAAAGGAGCACGCCTGACAGCGCTGAAAGCCCAGAGAGATGGCACACTGTGACGTGGTTTACCCCAACACAGAATGTAACACTGTCAACGTTGTCGAAACATTTTCTAATGGCTAATATTATTACTATTAATATGATTATTATAAAGCTATTTTAGCGAGGTAAATGAGTGGGTGCTGCGTCTTCTTTGTGTGTGTTGATTTTTCTGATTAATGACCAAATAAGTAGGTGAGAATATATAAAGTGCATGTCACCCTAATCATATTTCATCAGCCTCGGCCTCACCTGCTTCAAGCCAGCAATGAAAGACATGAAACAGTCTTCTGACTTAAATGGATCTGCTAGGATTACAGGATAAGATTGATGCAACTCATCCAAAAAATCGAAATGTGAAAATGACATTGTGCCTTACGGGCAATTATGACATGGTCTTGACCTTCGCAGTTGCCATGCAACCAGGGGCGGATCTAGAGAAATTTTCTTATGGTGGCAAAGAAATCAAATGGGGTGGCAAAATCAAAGCCTTTTTCTTTTCAAACACATATGCAGGTGGTTACATATTGGTAAAATAATTCAAATGCAGTAAGTATACACGTTTTTCATATAAATATAGTCTATAACTTGATTATTGTCAGTAGCCCACATAATTACACACTTTAGTTACATAAAACATGTGAGTTTTGATCTTATGTTCTGTATAGCCTGTATAATAAATAAATATGTAGCCCAATAAGTATAAAACCCAGAAAGCTACACAACATGGGGCGGTTCATTTACAAACACAAGTCTAACTTACATTTCACGCTGTTTTTTGTTAGAAAACAATCACATTGTTACAGCTTAAATTACACAAAATGTCAGAAATCTGCACTGTCATGAACAAAAATCTAATTTTTCATGATTTGTTGGATGAACCCACTGAGGTCTGAAATACAACCGGCCATTTTTGACTCCTTTTGAGTTTACGTTTGTATTTCACCCTCAAATTGTTTCATTTTATTTTTTTCCCCTTGCCTCGTTTGGTATCTTTCTTTTCAGCTCAACTGAATTTAGCTGTTTTTTTCACTGACATACTGCATTAGTTTTACTGATCTGAAATCACACAAAGAACTTAAAATCCTAGTAGTATTTCTTTACTGTAAAAAACACACAAATATATTGAGTAAATTTTTATAACTTGAAATGCAAATATAAATTGTACATTTTGTAAACATATACAACTATTTATCTAAAAATGCAGCCAATAGACCTGCCGCTTTTTGTTTTTGTTTTTTGTACAACCATTTAAAAATATTACTAAAACTAAAATGAGAGAACAATCAGGTGTTGCAATAAGATGCCCCACAAATGATGTGTGCCAGTAAAAACAGGAGAACAGCACAGGGATAAACCTGCAGGCCTGACAACAGGAGGTGTATCACTCCGCGGTTTTCTACTTAGTGACAGTGTTTACGTTGCAAATGTGCCTTAGTGACATTAATTAGTGCCCTCACTGACACACAAAACAAAACGACTACACAACAGAACAACTACACAAGACAACACAACACACTTATACACTCCACACTAAACGTCACAAATCTCCCACATCTAAAAACTCTCTCGTTCTCTCTGTCTCGCTGCGTGGCTGCAGCTTGTTGCTATGTCAGCTTACATCAGTCATGTGATTTGGAGGTGCAGCGTGTCCGTGGACCACAGAGGGTTAATAACACTCACCTTCCTTCCATTTCCAGACTGTAACATCCAACCACCCATGGTGTTGTTCAAAATGTGCTCTGGCACAATCATAAACATCACTTATGATGAAAAAAGCCGGGCTGAACCATTTGTTAATGATGGAGGGGGGAAACACTATGCAATATATTCAGTTTTAGCATTTATATTAACTGTTGATTGTAACTACGCTCAAACTGTTAATGCTATCTTATTTTAATAAACAAAACTGTCATATGGAAAACTGGGGTGGCACTTGGGGTGGCAAGGGATCATCTTAGGGTGGCACTTTCCACCCCATGCCACCCTTCTAGATCCGCCACTGCATGCAACCAGTGGAGACTCCAAGTCACAGGCTGGTTTTGACATAAATAGTCTTTGACTCTTGGGTTAATCTGAAAGTCAGATGTCAGGAAGAGATCTGAATTTTTTTGCTGAATAAATTTGTGCAGTTTGTGACTATTGTAAGCAGGGAACCAACCAACAAAACATGGGTGGGGGTGTCTAACTTCTGAAAATGTGTGTCTTATATGGGAAAACTCCCAAAGAACTTTAGCAACAACTTTTAAAAGAATCTGACATGAATACAAATGTGATAACAGGAGGATTAACC
>NW_005187431.1:3917967-3947321 GCF_000239375.1 Pundamilia nyererei
ACAGCGGACACTAATGTTTTTGTCACTTTTTATGGAATAAAACTCAAAGTAATGTCAGTACATCCACGCTCTAAACGCTGCATGGTCGTACTCTCTCTCCCACACTCCATATTATCCTTGTTGATCTGCACACATCTGTTGCTGCCACGGGTGTCGCACGCTCTGACATCATTGTCATGAGACACTCTCACAAACAAAATCACGGTTTAGTAACGCAGTTACGCAGCATGCTTATGGGAAAGTAACAGTAATCTAATTACTTTTTCGCAATATTAATCCCTTACTTTACTCGTTCCTTGAAAAAGTAATCTGATTACAGTAACACATTACTGCCCATCTGTTCATTACACACGGTCGCAATAGTCTCGGCAGTGATTTCCCTTTGTGGGATTAAGGTGAAGTGGAAATGGAAAACATTTTCTGAGCTTTTTAGTAGTTTTAGATGTTTTAAAAAAAACATTTTTTCATGATGAATATTTCAGATTAAACTCAAGGGTAAATCACTTTATAGATTCACATCTTTTTGCAGCATTGATGTATTAACCTCGACAGCACACAGCTAAAATGCAAAGTAGAGGTCAATGATAAGGATTCTCCAAACCGATTTTCCATTTTTCTCGCGTCCGTCACCGCCTGAAAGCATTTACAATAGAAATTCTAAGTAGACCAGATAAACCTATTAAGAAAGCCTAAAGGAGAGGACAAAAACAATTTAACGCATTCTGTCAAATGCTCAGTCCCTGTGGCCATTCACTTCTCAGTTAAGTGCAAAGTCAGACGGACACATTCAGGGGACATTTTTGTCAATTCGGACAGCCTAGGATTTAAAAGCAGTCAGTGGTTACTTATATATGAATACGGACCTCCTGTGCCACTTCAGGGGTTAGAACATCAATGCAGTCATCCATTAGTACAGATGTCATAACATTATCATGCCCCGCAGGTTTGTTACTGTCAACTGAGGCACTGATGTATTAAAAAGATTGGAGGATAAAAGTACCATTTATGCTTTAGCAAATGCTAAAATACCTGCTTGCTGACTGACTGCATTGGAAGCTTAATATTAACAGAACAATTAGAAGATGAATCAAGTTGTCTTTTATTCCACCAATTTCAAAAGGAGGCAAGTAGAAAAAAATAAGTGCTTTGTATATAATCTGCTCATTTTCAAAACAAACCGCAGGCATAATGAATCATTTCTGAAACGGCACTTAGCCGAGAAACTGCCAGAAAAGCTCCACAAGCTCAACAGCAGAATCCCGTTTTCATTCATAAACACTCTCTCATGACAAAACAAACACAACTGAGACAGTGACAGTAAATCTTTAAGCCTTCAGAGCGTCAAAGCGAAATCACACAAACTCATAACACCGGTATTTTCCCTTCAAGACAGACTGTAAGTTTCCCCATTAATCTAAAATCATTAAAACCTGAGTTGAGTCACTTGAAAATAATTCAACATTTTGGGCGTTTGTAGCTTACTGCAGCAGTCCAACCTTTTTTGCGCCACGGACCGGTTTATGCCCGACAATATTTTCACGGACCGGCCTTTAAGGTGTCGCGGATAAATACAACAAAATAAAACTAGTACTGGTACCGAAAAAAAGAAGATTTATTCATAACACACATGAAAAGACCCAGGAAAACCGAGTTAACCATAAAAACGATAACAAAATGACGCTGAAAACAGATAAAAACCCTGAAAACCTTACATTTCACACCTGAGCCTCTACTCTCGCAGCCCGGTACCAAACGACTCACGGACCGGTACCGGTCTGAGGCCCGGGGGTTGGGGACCGCTGGCTTACTGCACTAAGTCCAGTTCAAGCGTCCATGCCTGAGCAGGAGTGTAAGGCAGCTCTGGCAAAAGGACAACAAGGCCACCACCAGGGTTGACTGGGGCCCAAGATAAAGGTGTGGGATTCCCCACCAAGAACACCTGGGCAAGAGATAAAAGCAGATCAATAAAAATTTGTTCATGTTTTTCAACTCTGAGTACAAACATGGACAGCATTGTTTCTTTACCTGTGTGATGGCTGAAGCTTTGGGTGCCAGCAGTTTCACTGTGCTCATCGGGGGTTTGGCTGTTAGGATGGCATAGACTGTCAACCCCTTAGATGTATACCTAGAACAGTGAAGAGCATTACAGTTTTTTTTCCTGCATACAAAAATACCAGCACCAAACAAAGGAAAAATCACCAGGACCAAGCAAGGTAACACAGACTCATTGCCTAACTAGATCAATACAGGCGATCATAGCAAGCTTTATTATGCACTTTACTCTGAAAATTCTCAGCTTCCCCACATCGAAACAAACACCATGCTATTTAACATACGTGTTGCCAAGTACAACAGTACACATCCTGTCTGCATCTCCCCGTAACCTGCATTAATCCTCAGAGACGATTAGCTCTCCCACTGCACTAAAACTTTCATACAGTTGACAGATTGTCGATAGACTCATCTTGAGAGTCAAGAAAATACAGTGAAAGTGAAGTGATCTGAGTCACATCTCCCTTTTTTCTTACCAAACTGGTACAGTGGTGTTTTCTGACTGCACCCTCCAGGGTTTGGAAGAGTAAATGGCCTGCCCGTTGACCTCCAGCCAGTCTCCAAGACCTCTTAGCCTCTCCTCAAACAAAGGGGGGATCATCCCGTCAGGTGTGGGACCCACATTCAGAAGGTAGTTACCCCCAAAAGCCACAGTGCGGACCAGATCCTGCAACAAAGCAACAGCAGACACAAGAGGAAGCAGGCAATAAAACAGTGTTACATTCCAGATGAGCAAAAGATTACCATTATGGCCTAACCATCAGAAATAAACAGAACAAAAGGACAACACACTTGGCTTGGATTAATTGATTAAATACAGTCATTATGATTACAAAAGTATTTCCTGAAGGCTGCATGCACAAGCAAAGATTAAAGGTATTCTATAATAGCCATATACAAATAAAAACTACCTTAACTTTAAATGTAGAAGCTAATATCTGTGCTACCATCACCTCGATAATCGCAGCCAATGGCAAAAGTTCGTTCATCTTCATGTTTCGACGGTAACCCCAGGAAAGAGTATCCACAGATGTGCATTTCTCCCACTTGTGTGTGGGCAGCTGGCCCGGCGTGTACTTGTCCTCGCAGTTGTAGTAGCCGCCATGTTTACAGGCACAGCCAGCTCCCCATCGGTCATTAGTCACAACGGTATCCTAAGAAAAGGAAAGACAGGCAATCATGAGGACTACTTTTGCTACCTGCAGTTCAATACACCACAGCTAAAATCCAGGAAGCACAGGGGATGTCTGGTTTGCAGCATCTGAACTTTCAAAATAAAAGCAAGTGCACCATCTATGACTACCTTGTCATAAAGACACTCACTTTAACCGGGCTGTCGTTGTAGAGCCAGGCCAAGAATTCGGTAGAGTTCCAATAGGTGTCAGGTGCTTCCCAGTCTCCGTCAGACCAGATGACTTCAGGTCGATACCTCCAAGGCAACAGGAGAGCAAAGGTTTAAATATACTGCTGGCATACATGTATAAAGTGCGATCAGCTGACGCAACATTTTAAGCACCACAGACCTTACAACCATGTTATAAAGCTCTGGAAGTAGTTTCTGCAGCACAAACTCCTGCGTTTTGAAGCCATTCTTCTTGTCAATGAGATAGAGAGGGTGGAACCACTCATACAAGGAATTGTAGAGTCCATAGTGCAGTGACCTAAAAGGGGAAATTACAGACACTTATTTAAAAAAGGCAATACGTGCAATTTAAATGACATTACTTGGGAAGACATCTGATCTAACCAACTATTACAACTGATACACATGGCCGCAAAATTTTTAATGATTAATCTCAACCCAACAATCACCTGGTGGTAAAGAAGTTTACGACAAGCAAGTTCCACAAATATGAAGCTTTAAAGCTTTTCTGCATCGTTAATGACACTCGACTGACACGTGAAGAGCTCTGTACAGGCTGATCGATGTGAAAATACAGGAAGCTCTGTAGGAGGAAGGCAGTGGGTTAAAACTGACTGGCCTTTTCTGCATACCAGTGTCAGCCCATCTGTCAACAATAACCACCTTTTTTTAGCATCGTAACTTAAGTTTTTCACCTGTTGCGCACTGCCTCTGCCAGGTCTCCCACCAGGTCCCTGTGAGGACCAGTATCAACAGAATTCCAGTTCCATGAGTTTGGAGACTCCCAGTTAGTAAACCCTTCGTGGTGTTTGGCAGTCAGGACCACATACCTGCATTGACGAGGGTGTGCAAGCAACACAGGGTACATGTACTGTGCAATAATAATAATAATAATAATAATAATAATAATAATAATAATAATAATAATAATAATGTGTGTACTGAGAGAAGGTGAGGGTCAAAAAGACGATACTACAATATTACAGAGAAACACTCACTTTGCACCAGAAGCTTTGAAAATATCCGCCCACTCATCCGGATTGAAGAACTGCGCGTGAAACTGACGAGCAAACTCTGGGTAGGTGAAGCCTGGTGGGTAGTTCTGGGACATGTAGTTCACATATTTCTGGTCCGGGGGCTGCTGGCCCTGCCAGTGCCACCAGAACCACTCGCTGCCAAAGCCGGGCACAGAAAACACGCCCCAGTGGATGAAAATTCCCAGTTTGGCTTCGTCGTACCATGAAGGCAACGGCCTGGCGTCCAGGCTCGTCCAGTCCGGGGTGTAGTGAGCCGCAGTTTGAGAAACAAGAGCAACGACAACAACAAACACGGTTAGCATGATGACAGACAGGTGAGCTTCCCCGCAAACTGCAGCTGCTCGAATGAGGATGTTGAAGGAGCGTCACATTTACAGTTCCCCTGACTGTGTGTCCAGAAACGGAACAACACAAAGTATCACTGCACAAAGTCCAAATGTCCCACAGACAGCTCGGTAATACGACGACGTTTTATATCCTTTCCGCTAAACTGTAACAGTTTCATTTCCGTCATATGACTCGGAGTCACTATCACGTGGTTGAGTTTTTCTTGGTTTTTTTTGTTGTTACAACTTTATTGAAACCGATGCCAGAACAAACAGACACCTGCACATGTAAAAATAAAGAAATACGTAATTATTATACCTTGTCTGCTTTATAATCAGATTACTGTTATTTTACTTGGGTATTTGTGCAGTATTTTTTCTTGGTAATTTTAAATCTTTTTTTTTTTAATTAAAGAAATCTAAGAATATCTTGATTTATTCTTAATCAGGAAATTACAGAAAGGCAATTCTTTTATTTTTGTGTTATTTTTCTTCAGTAATTTTAATTTAATGTAATGTGTGTATATGTATTCATGTATTGATTTATTTAATATTTTCATAAAAGGTGCTTTAAAAAGAACGTTCTGGGCGAAGAGTTTTCAGTGGTCACTCCTCCAAGTGACTTCAGTCTCTGTCTGCAGCAACAATAACGGCTCATAACCATCATTAATTATCTTCAAATTGTTTTTGACCAGTGTGTACTGAAACCAGCAAAGTGAATCAGTCGTGATCCATCATTATTCCTGTGTTCTCGATATGAGTGGTGCTGTATTGATGGCTCTAGTTTTGCGAAACACACACACAAACAAAAAAAAAACAAAAACAGGTCACGATCAAGATACCATTGTAACCTGTATTTTATAGACAGAACACCTGACAGATGTTAAGGTAAGGGACAAATAAAAGTATCCAACATCTGGAGGCAGATTTCTTTTAATGGTTTTGAAGATGACTGAATTATCTGAGGAAGATGTTCTCTGCACATCTGATTACAAAGAAATAAAAATCCTGATCTGGCCCCAAAACAAAGTGTGTCGTTTTGCAAGTCATAAAAACTTAATAATAAACTCGAGGAAACATATTTCTAAGGCATATTTTCTTTAACTTTCTTTAATTAATAACGAACTGCTCTACAGTGGACAGTTTTCTTTTGGAATACTGGGATGTCGAATGGGAATATTCCAGTTCTTTACTACTACATTCATGTCTCCAAGTCATTCTCGTTACTACGCACAAGCTCCGTCGTGGAGGACTCGATCTTTGGCTCCTGTTGCACCTCACACTTCATGTCCGTCGAGGTGTCCGTGTGTTCTTGGCCGGATGTGTACTCGGCTAAAGCTTCCAGCCCTGCCGCGATGAGGACGTCCTCTCCCTGCGTCTTGCGGCTGTAACCCAGCCTCTTCAGGGTCCGCCGGGCAGTTGCGAGTGAGATGGGCTTCTCCACCCCGCTGCTGTTGTACATGGCATGGATCTCCTCAATCGTAGCCTCGCTGTTGGCTTCCACCAGCCTTTCCAGTCTCTTCTCTCCGTTGTCATCCACGAGCCGCTTCCTTCCACACGGTCCCCGCTGACTGAAGGTTTTCTGCCTCTGGCACCATTCCCTGTAAACTCGAGACACCGCAGTCTTTGAAAAACCCAACAGGTTCACTGTTTGCGAGATGCTGAGCCCGCCGTCTCGGGCTCCCACTATCATACCCCGCTGAAACTCACTTAAATCCCGAGACTTGCCCATCATGGTGCACAAACGGTGAGAAGCGCTGCAGATAGAAATACTCATTCTACTTCGGTGGTTTTCGGTACATTAGGCTGGAATGAAGGCTTATTGTCGCCCTCCTGAGTTGCATTGGTGATTTTTCGATTTTTGCTCTTAAAATATGCATAAAGTCCCCCGGAAAATCAGCTATGCAGCCATACTACCACCAGGCCCACCACTAAAACTAACTCATGTGTTCATACACACACACTTAAGCTAAATCAGCAGAACTTTAAAAAGCTCATCAGACTCGTCCTGAATTAATGAGAGACAGTGATCACAAATTAATCCACTAATTCACAAGATGATTTTGTGACAAATCATCTCTCCCATTCAACATTATCATCTTCGTCAGAAAGGAGATTAGCTGTAACCTAGAGGATTCTGCAAATCGTCATCATTTTATGTCTGTATGCATTACCCAGCAACTTTTGCTGTGTAAGAGTTATCTTTAAAAGTTATGTATTATTTCAGTTGCAACTCTGTATTTTTGTAGTTGTTTTGAGAACAAACTACACGTGGATAGGTAAAAATGATGGTAAATGGTAAATATTTGTATAGCGCTTTACTTAGTCCCTATGGACCCCAAAGTGCTTTACACTACATTCAGTCAGCGTGTGAATGGGTAAAAGTATTAAATAAAATCGTCATCCATACTTTTATTTTCCCTTCCAGTTTTTCCTAAATGAAGCCACGTAAAACACCCTGAAAACTTTCACATGCTTACTGGGTCTAATTCCCTGTTTACAGCCTGCACTCCTATACTGTCACAGGTCATACTGTCCCATTTCCAGCTTTCCATTTATCTCTGAGATTCTGGAGCATGCCTTGCAGCATCACAGGTCCAGGCTTACTTAATTAATAATAACTTTAAGAGCCATTCAGACACAGCAGGAAAATAGCTTTTGTTTCACCAGGGACCTCGTCCTTGCATCACATGCATATCCTTGACCTCAGTTCTGCTTTCGATTCCATCTGTCATCTTCTGTTATTACGACTGGCCAGCACTGGAATCAAGGACACAGCACTAAAACGGTTTACATCATACATGGCTGACAGAAAGCAATTTGTTCAAGGCTAGACTCCCCACTAAATATCGAGTGGCCCCTTTATACCCAAAAAACTTTCAGTATGCAAATGTGCTTTTTTCTTCCTTTTGGACAAAGCAAAATGTTTAAGTAAACACTGTCTGTCCTCTGCAAGCTCAGGAATCCCACGCTGACAGTCATGTTTTTCTTATGTACAAAATACACAGAAAATCATTTTCCTTTATTTCAGCTGTGCAATTATAGAAAATTCAGGAAAGAAAAGGCTACAGTGATGATTTAAAGCAACCATTCCTAAAGTTAAGCGTGCTGTGGTCTAACTTAGAAAACAGAAGATCCCATGGGACCCACCTAATTTTAAATCTTCACTCTAATCAACATACAAGAGAAAGTGATGCATTTCCTTGAGAATTTTATTCCAAAAAGATAAACAACACAGGGGATTGGCTATAAATCTCTAATGCAACACAGTCATATGCAAACTTCAATACAACAGCTGTAAATTTAGGTCAAACTAATGAATAATATCACAAACTAACCACCTCCTGTTTGAATTCATTTTTATATAAATAAATACATTTAGATAAAGATGTAACTGTACACACTTGTGTGTAATCACCCTGATGGGAACTGCAGCTGTAACACAAACAGATTTGTGACAGCATCTTGCATAAGGGTGACGAAACTGTTCACAGACAAACATGCAAACATACGCCAAAGTACAACCCCACGAGTGGATGAATCAGAGTTAGCTCGATCAGCTGTGTGTAACGACGGATTGAAGAGGTGCTGTGGTTGAGTTCTGTAAATTGTTATGAATGAAAAGCAAACAAACAAGAAAGACCACTTAAAATATTTTTATTATAGCAAACTTCCCTGATATGCTACCTCAGGGTGCTCACGTTACAGCTGCAGTGAACAAACTGGGTTGTGGATTACCTCAGTCCAAGTTTAATCTAAGTTAAGTAAGTTGAAATGCAATAAAGCACACGGCTCCTTCTGATTTATTAGACCTTTGAACGCTTTAAATAAATAGCACCACTTTAAATCATATTTGGCATTTGCAGAGACTTTTCCCATAAGCCACTGCTTATATTAATTTTTACAGTTGACTGAAATGGTGTTTGCTCTAGTAATGACAGTGCAAACCCTGACAGCGATCGCCTTATTTCAAATGTGAAAATGTCCATGGTTCAGGAGAGTTAACGTGCTTGGTTGAGACTGCAATAACAATGATTGATTAGAGCGATTGTTATAGTCTTCAAATTGTTTGTTGACCAGTGGGTACTTAAACAAGCAGAGTGAGTCATTTGTGATCCTTCCCTCATCCTGTACTCTCAGTATGAGTTGTTACCGACAGCCAGGTAGTTTAGACTTTAACAGCATGAATCAAAACTCCTTTGTTCCTCTGTGGAGACTTTTAAAGGTAAGCCTAAAATGAGCTGAGGCTACACGGCACCCTGAGCGATGCCTGCTGTTAATAAATGTGTCTGCACCTGCTGGTGCTGTGTTTATGGGTCTAGTTTTCTACAGTCCAGATCAAATTTCACCATGAGGAAAATAAAGGATCTATCTTTAATATATTAATGGTTATTTTGGCGTTTTGAATTTTTTATTTTTTATTATAACATCCACGTTTCTGTTCCGTACAGACAGAATATCTGACAGCTGTTAAGATAAGGGTCCAACATCCAACATCTGGATGCATTTTTCTTGTGAATGGTTTTGAAAGTGACTAAATTGGCTGAGGAAGATGTTGTTTGCACATGATTACACTGAAATAAAACTCCTGATCTGGCGCGAAAAACAAAGGTGGATATTTTGTAAGACATCGGAATAAACGGGGGGGGATTAAAGAACAGCTCTACAGTGGGCAACTCTGGAAATATCGCGACATCAGAATGGTTTAATCCAGTTCTTTACTACTACATTCATGTCTCCAAGTCATTCTCGTTACTGCGCGCAAGCTCCGTCGTGGAGGACTCGATCTTTGGCTCCTGTTGCACCTCACATTTTATGTCCGTCGAGGTGTCCGTGTGTTCTTGGCCGGATGTGTACTCGGCTAAAGCTTCCAGCCCTGCCGCGATGAGGACGTCTTCTCCCTGCGTCTTGCGGCTGTAACCCAGCCTCTTCAGGGTCCGCTGGGCAGTCCTCAGTGAGATGGGTTTCTCCACCCCACTGCTGTTGTACAAGGCATGGATCTCCTCAATCGTAGCCTGGTTGTTAGCCTCCACGATCCTTTCCAGTCTCTTCTCTCCGTTCTCGTCGACGAGCCGCTTCCTCCCGCTAGCTCCGCGGTCGCTGGAGGTTTTCTGCTTCTGACACCATTCCCTGTGAACTCGGGACACCGCGGTCCTTGAACAGCCCAGCAGGTTCGCTGTCTGTGAGATGCTACACCCGGCGTTTCGGGCTCCCACTATCATACCCCGCTGAAACTCACTTAAATCGCGCGACTTGCCCATGAATCCCCGCTTCTTCACACTACCCAGGGGTAAATATGTGAAACCATGGATATTTCCGATGCTAAAAACCAAAACATCCTTCTTCTTTTGTCGTATATCCGGCAAACTAGATGCATTACAGTTGCATTGTTGCCCTCCAGAGGACATTTGAAGAATTGCAACGAAAAAACCCTGAATCAAATGAAAGACTTGTTACCAGGCCTTTGCCAAACTTCATGGCATGCCAAAGAGGTAATCAAACCATTTGATTCAGCTGTATTGGAGTAGGGATGCATCTAAAAGCTGCAGGACAGTAGCTCTCGAGGACTGGGATTGGGCAGCCCGTTGTACAGGTTGGGTACTCAGAGGGACTGGGGAGCCAGATTTAAATGCAAGCGTGATAAATGGTAAATGGCCTGCATTTGTATAGCGCTTTACTCAGTCCCTAAGGACCCCAAAGCGCTTTACACTACAGTCAGTCATTCACCTATTCACACACACATTCACACACTGGTGATGGCAAGCTACATTGTAGCCACAGCTGCCCAGGGGCAGAGGCGAGGCTGCCGGACACTGGCGCCACCGGGCCCTCTGACCACCACCATAAAGCAAAGAAATACAAAATGAGCAACATTTGAGAACCATTTTTATTTTTAGGCATTTTCCATTGTGGAGGACGAACGGTTTCAAACTTGTCCTGGCTATAAACCTCATGTGTCCTTCCTAGTACTAGCAAATGCATAAAAATACTGAAAAACACTGCATTTACGGTTCAGTATTGAATATTACATAAAATAAACTATATACAAACTGTCTTTGAATGGCAGAGATGCAGAAATGTGTGCATGTAGCACAGAGGCTCATGGCTCATTGTCTCAATGTCTAAATAAGTCTCACAGGCCTGAATGTATGCTTGAAGCCATTTATAATTCCTAAGTTGTTTGTCTTAAGTTGTCATCACAATGAAGCACAAGCAGAAATGTTGGATTTTTAGCTGCTTTTTACAGGTTTTCCTACTGATAAAAACCTTCCTTATGGCCATTCATACTACACAAAGTAACTAAACAATAAACAATTAACCCGTTGAACCCCAATGATCTCGGTGTCGGGGGCGAGAGGGAGAACATCTGATTTAATGGGATGTACCACCAGATCTGTTATTTAAATGCAGACGTGTGCTATCTACAGAAGTGTCAGAATCCCAGCTAAAAGCTCACAAAAAAAAATTCATCAACCAACAAACAGCTACAACAGCAAACGATCAAAGAGCAGGTAAAAAGATTCCACAAAAAGATGTCTGCCTTATTCGCTTGCTTATTAAGCACCAGTCTGTGTGCAGTGTTGTCGGCTGCTGTTTTTTAATTAATTTTTTTTCCAAAATGACCTCTGACAAGAATGTCTCATTTGTGCAATTCAATGCTGAAGATTTTTAAGCTTTCGCAAATTATTCCAAATTGCAAACCGCTTAGCCGTGTCTCCAATAAAACCTCTGTAACGTTGTGAAAATAGGACAACTTTCTCTTTTTCACTTTCTAGTATGGTAATTTCTGGAGGGGGGGGGGGTTACAGTTAAGCGGGGGGAAAAACTGGAGATTTCTGTAAAAATGGAAGGGAAGTGGAGGTCAGCCAATGAGAAATCAAGACCAAGCGGTCTTCATCATGTCCACCATGGTGGATTCACAATCACAGAGAGCATGATAATTTTCTTTCAAAGTTTTGTTTAGTACATTAGCACTATGATTAATAAGGAAATCAACACAGACTGGGACTCATCATTCCCCAATGGGGACAGCAGCAAAAACCAGTGTGAACGACCATTTTAGCTAACGGTATTGATGTTAGCTAACTAGCAACCCAGCTTAAATAGCGGTAGAGTTGTCCCCTCCCTGTCTGCCACTGAGGGCTAGGAATAGGGTTCTCAAAATTATGGTTTCTTTGCTTCTGTGTTTTAAGTAGGTTTCATTCTTTTCAAGTATCTTCTGACTAATACAATTTGGCATGTGGGGACATTGAGCCTACTTGCCAAATAGCATTATTGAATTCTGTTCATCAATAAATCATGTTTAGTCCCTTCTAAAGACCTCTCTGTAATAAAATATGCACCTTCTGTGCTCCCAGTTTCTGTTAAGTATATTATTAATAAATATATATTTCTCTTTAATCTGGGGAGTTGTAAATTTTTTATGTTTTTGCAAATTAAGTTTTAAGTTTTGCCTCTTTTCCTCATTTCAGGAAAAGAGGCAACGATGAAAACCTCAGTTTACTGTGTACTTATATTTCTACTTTGCTTATCATGTGTGTTCCCATGACTTGCCAACTTTTTGTCTATCTTCCATGTTGAGTCCTTTTGTCTTGTGTTTTCTATATTTAGTTTTTCTTCCTCTCTCTGTTTTCCCCTTTTAAATCTGTTTCCACTCCCCCCATACCTTGTTGAGTAGTTATTATCCTCCACCCTCTGTTCGTTGTCACTTCCTCCGTCACTGCTGTGTACTCAGCTGCTCCGTTTTAACAGAAGTTACTGTTAGTTTTCTGTGCTGTATGTCCCCTCGCTCTGTGCTTCCTGTGAGTTATTTTTAACCAGTCAGATTTTCAGTGGATTATTTAAAACTTGTCTCATCAGTCAGCACTAAAATTCCCAGCTAAACCTGTTTTGGTGATATGATTTTGGCAGTATTACACAGGAGTTAAAATGAATGGAATTGTAGTATTTAGATCTAATATCAACTACCGGTGTTACAATAAATACATGGGAGGGGGCCTACAATGGATCCCCTTTTATCTTTATTTTAATGTCAATTTAATTCAATGAGTGTGGAAAAACAGAGATAGTGCTGAAATTTAGCTTCTTCGTTTTAAGCCTGCTCACCTGTTTACAGAATGTACCACAATTTTAAAAAGCACCCGCCCAGGCAGAGGCAGTCCTCCTGTGTTATGGGAGTTGGGATAGTTGCCAGCACGGTTGGATCAATTTATAGACATTTAAAGATTTAAAGGTATGATCACAATTATTTTTGAAATATCTGGAACTTCTCTTGCTTTGTTTTTCTATTGGTGAAACTGGGCAGCGAAAGGTTTGCCTATTAAAATACAAAAGCATATCTTTACAAATTCTTGATTACATTATTCACATGTAATTGGATTTCTAATTGTTATTTATTTAACCCTGTACAACAAAACATTGCTCTTGGCAGTGGAAAGTTTTCTTGCATAGTTTATAGGAGTAGTACATTTGTATACCTCAGCCTTTTATGGCTTCTCAACTAAAAATCAACATAAATAAATATAATGTTTGTAAATGAAACACCCCATTTGTGTAGCTATCTAAATTTTATACTTATGGGGCTACGTGCTTATTTATTACATTCCTTTACACTACATAAAATCAAATTTAAAATGTTTTATGAAACTGAAATGTTTAATTATGTTGGCCAAAGAAAATAAAGTTACAGACTATGTTTATATGAAATGCTTATGCTTACTGCTTTTTATATATGTTAACCATATATAATGATTATTACAGAATGCAACACCTGCATATGTGTAAGAGAGAAAAAAGGTTTTCATTTTGCCACCCCGTTTAATTTCCATGCCACCCTGAGAAAATTTCTCTAGATCCGCCCCTGGATCCACCTGAGGGCGACCTGCGTTGTACCAAGAACCATAGAAGAAGAATGATTACTAGCGGATATCCGCTGCTCTTCCCCATACACCTGTGTTAGTGTGAAGGAGGGGTGATTGATGGGCAAGTCGCGGGATTTCAGTGAATTTGAGCGGGGTATGATAGTGGGAGCCCGAAACGCCGGGTGCAGCCTGTCGCAGACAGCGAACCTGCTGGGCTGTTCAAGGACCGCGGTGTCCCGAGTTCACAGGGAATGGTGTCATAAACAGAAAACCTCGAGCGACCGAGGAGCGAGCGGGAGGAAGCGGCTCGTCGATGAGAACGGAGAGAAGAGACTGGCAAGCATGTTGGAGGCTAACAGGGAGGCTACGGTCGAGGAGATCCATGCCTTGTACAACAGCAGCGGGGTGGAGAAGCCCATCTCACTGAGGACTGCCCGGCGGACCCTGAAGAGGCTGGGTTACAGCCGCAGCAATAGGACCACCGTGGCGGGGATGGAGGCTTTACTCGAAGAGACATCAAGGCCAGAACAGCTGGACACCTCGGGGTTACAGTCTGAGACGCAAAATGACTCAGAACAAAAGATCGAGTCCTCCACGACAGAGCTTGCGCGCAGTAACGAGAATAACCCGGAGACATGAATGTAGTTGTAAAGAACTGGATTATTCCAATTTGGCATCCCTGTATTCCCAAACATAGTTGTCTGTTGTAGAGGACACAAGCGTTTACATTTTTCTTTTCTTATTATTGTTATTCCAAATGGAGGCAGGTTTTCGTTGAATGTAATCAGCTGTGCAGAGAATATCTTCCTAACTGAACTGAGTTGCCTTTAGTGTGGAAGGAGAGCTGCTGCTGTAATGCTTGCAGGGAAATTGTTCAACAGCCAGCTGAATAAGCACGACATAAACATTACAGTAAACATCGCACATTAAGCAGTGCAGTTTCAGGTGAATTCCTATGAGTTTTGAAGCAGTGTTGTCCCTTTGTTTTGCGAAATAAAGCTTTGATTTTTTTCCCTCCCAAAAAGGGAAAAAGCACAGTTACGGCTTGTTAGAGTTGATAGTATTGTAATCTGGAGACAAAGTCAGGCAAATTTCAGAGTTGTTGGACTTGTTTCGAGACACCGAATCCAAAAGTGGCCCATCATATGCTGCTCCTGGACTTGTATGCCAGTGCTGCAAGGGTCATCCTCTCTTTAACTTCTACCTCCCTGTCGAGTTTGCTCAGCATACATGAAGCGAGTTTATATGAGCCTTGGTCTGACTGCATGTATTCACATCTGCCAGGAGGGGGCACTAAAAGATCTGTATTTGCACTGCACACGATGAAGTTTCGAAGCCTTAAATGTTTACCGTGAGCGCTGAAGGTTTGTCTTCATGTGCATTAAACTCGAGGATGATGCTGTTCAAGTTACCTTTGCAACAGTTTGATCACTTACTGTGAATAAAGCACAGGCTGTTTTGGATTTTTCTTAACGTTTAGTAAGACTCCTGTGTTCTTGCCCAACATGCACCTTCACTGTCTTTGCTAGATATTATTTTGACACGCCAAAATGTGATTCTGCAAGTGTGTTTTGACCTTTTTAAATCTCTCAGAAGTAGCTGATGTTGGGACTGCCTACTGCTACTTTAAAGAGCTTGCAATGCAAAAGCAGGGAGTGCTTAATATCCATTTAAGTTCTGTTTTGACCTCGGCCTTTTATCACATATTATCTCAATAATGTAATGAGCCCCAGCTGAATTTGTGTATTTAAAAGTGCATGTCAGGTTACGTGGAAGGTTACAGCGTATGTCTCCAGTTACGATGAAGATTTCCCATAGAAGTATAAATCAGGCCTTACTATGCCAGGCTCATTAATCTGGTCAAAGGTTAAAAATCAAATGAACAGCAGTCTACCTTACTTGAAATACTCTTATATGCTTTTCTTTCCCCTTCCTAATTATCTAAGGAACTGGTTCTCAGTTCCTTTGTTTCACACAAAGAAATATTTCTGAAGTTATTACAGCGACACAGCAAACTGTCTTGCAATGGTATAGATGCTGTATCCAGAAGCTGGACTACCTGTGCAGCCTGATTGGGCTGTGGGTGTCTTTATGAGTAGTGACAAAGATACTAGCAGCAAAAAATAGTCAGAAGGGATAAGAATAAGGCCATCACCCACAGTCAAATGTTTCCTAATTCCTATGGGTATTTTTTTTCCCTTTATTCAAGAGTGGAGCATTGAAGACAGCACCTCAGTTATTGGAATATTTTTTATCTCGATTGAAAAAAAATATAATAGTTTATTTGGAATTACAAAAAGTTAATCTACTAATTTCTGCTCTGTAAAAACAATATGAGACAGGCATCAACTGGTATGGGAAAGTTAGGGACAAATAATACATCTAAACATTTATTTAACAGTACTGCGCAAAAATCTAAAGGTAGAGGAGACAGACTTTCTTAAAATTTCCAAAGGAAAAGGGTTTTCCTTTGGAAATTGGCTGCTATATAACTTTTTTTTTGGCTCAAATCATTGTCAGTACGTATGGAAGATATCAGGAGAGAGGTACAAAAGTAAGCATTTACAGCCATCTAACACAGAGCTGAGGCTCTGCCATGATTTGGGCAGCAGCAGTGGTGTTGGGGATCTTTTCAAAATTGCTGGACCATCCAATTTTGAGCCACTATTTATACACCATCTGGAAAGCATTTTCTCTATAATAATGATCCCAAATGCACTGCTAACATGGTAAGAGCTGTCTGGATGGAAAAAACACACCTTCGAACACTATTAGTCACCGATTGGCCTCCCCAGATCTCGGACATCAACATTATTGAAGCAGTGCGGGATCATCTTGACAGAGAGAACAAAATGCAGCCAAGAGCCAAAGAAGAGCTTTAAATCTACCTCAAGAAGCCTAAAGAACTATTTCTGAAAACTACTGAAAGAAATAACAGGAAACCTTTCCTAATAGAGTTCAGGCTGCGTTGAAGAATAAAGGTAACAAATATTGACTTTCAAGCTTGTTAAAAATGTACAAACTCTGTTTTCACCTTACAATATTTCCATGCATGTGTGCACATTTCATTAAACTGATGCACTTATAGAGATGTTGTAAAAATGGGAAATAAGGTGAAAGAAAAATTAAAGATCATAAAGAATTACTCTACAATTGGCAAGTTATAAATACAGGGGTGCGATATTGGAATAATCCAGTTTTTAATTACTACATTCATGTTTCCAGGGTAATCTTGTTACTGGATGCACGGTCCATCGTGGAAGGCTCAGTGTTTGGCTTGTAGTCGTTTAGCTTCTGTTATTGTAAGTCACTTCAAGTGTCCAGCTGTTCTAGGTCTGCCGCCATGAGGATATCTTGCCCATTCCCCTTGCACCTGCGGATCCTACCTCACCGGACACCCTGCATTCTTCTTCTGAACGACACGTGTCGCCACTGAGAGCGAAAAAGAACCCGCCAGTAAAGAATTTGCTTCAAACCTATTTTCAGAATTTTCTCCAGAAAGTCAGATTTTTGTCAAGCCGTCGCAGCACCCCCTTCTGTATAACCTGGGAATCTCTTGAGTTCCTCAGCTGATTACATCACCGAAATGGCGGTAAAGTCCAACCTGGCCGCAGCACGCGAGCAAACTGTTGTCATGTCACTTGTTGCTGGCTCCGCCCTCTGTGAGGGGGTCATCGACTGGCAGAAGGCACGTGTAACCCAGCCTCTTTAGGGTCCGTCGGGCAGTTCGGAGTGAGATGGGCTTCTCCACCCCGCTGCTGTTGTACATTGCATGTATCTCCTCAATCGTAACTTGGTTGTTAGCCTCCACCACACTCTCAATCCACTTCTCTCCGTTCTCGTCGACGAGCCGCTTCCTCCCGGTCGTCGCGCGGTCACTCGAGGTTTTCTTCTTCTCGCACCATTCATTGTAAACTCGAGACACCGCAGTCCTTGAGCAGCCCAGCAGGTTCGCTGTCTGTGAGATACTGCAACCGGCTCTTCGGGCTCCTACTATCATACCCCGCTCAAACTCACTTAAGTCCCGCGACTTGCCCATGTATCTCCACTTCGTCACACTTCTACGCGATACCTGTGGAAAACGTTGCGGATATATGGTTCTTCTTCTGTGGTGTTCGGTACCTCGGCCTCAACGACGTGTCGCCCTCTTCAGCGGCCTCGTTGATTTTTTTTAAATGTAAATATACATAACATCCTGAAAAAAACTAAATTAAAACAAAAATTATGAACATAAGATACACTGCAGAGCAATAGCAACAAACTCGGTGCATTGAGTGCTACAGTTTCAAATTAAAAGATGGGAAACGAAAGACTTATAAAAAGTTGTGTCATTCTCCAGTGAACCTTCATCGTGTAACATTACATGAGGGAGCCCTACTTTTGTCTTTATAGAAAACGACTTGAGTGCTTAGGTCCTATGGTTGGCCATAAAGTGTCTTGCTGTGCATATGATGTTTAGACATTCAAACCCTGTTGATAACTTCATTTACACCATTACTGAGCCCTGGATCTTAAACAGTGCGGCTTGTTAATCTTATTATGACAAATAGCGTTCTCCCTCAAGTTTCACTGAGTGGCCATTTGTAGGCGATATTTAAATAGTAGGCATAAAGTCACACATGACTGTGTATATTTGGTTAAGTAAAAGTGGATTTCATGATTATGATGAAGATATTATGAATTAAACCTATAAACTTAACTGTTTTGTAATTCGAAAAGGTTGCTTAAATGACAGACACTCCATTATTTTTATCAGTATACCTATCACAGGATTAAACATTAGCTACTAGGCTACTGTGAGAACCCATGTCCACAATGATCCAGGTCCAAGAGTAAGTAAGTGCCAGTTTGTAAAGTCTTCATGGTTTTTACATATTAAACCTGTATGACATACCATAGTGTACAAGCATGTATGGAAGATGGCCAGGATTGGTTCTCAATTTATCTCGAATAATATAAATATGCATTCAAGTAGTCAGAACGTAAGGAAGACTACAGTTTACAACTGCATCCATATGAACTGAGTAACTACTAGTGTGCCACAGACTGATTTTAATTTGCAGAGCTGTACTGGAAGTCTGAGCTGTATCATGTGAACATTAACAAGGACAACACACAACCCTGTGAAGCTTCTGTACTGCACATCATCAAACCAGACAAAATCCTGCCCAGTCTCTGATACTGTGGCCTGTCCAGTAGTTAATAATGCATGAGATATTAGTTGTTTTAGTGTCATTTCCTGTAGCTTCTCTCATTAACTTAAGTGTGTTAAATGCACTTGAGAAATAAAATATAAAATATTGTGATCCTCACCTGCAGGTACTATCCAGATCCAAGTAAGCTCACTGCAGAATGTTCTCTCTCTCTCTGTTACACACACACCTGTTTGCACTCCTCTGGATCACTAAATAAATGACTATTCTGCAAAGGACAAATGCAGCTGCTAATTTAATGCAGAAACGCAAGAAAACAGTTGCTGGCACGGATTTGTACTGAATAACCACTAGAGTGCGCCGCAGGCTAGTTTTGTATATGATCCAAAACTACATCAAGTACAAGTGACTCCGGGACTATTGAAAGAAAAATATTAAAACAAAGAATGACAAAGCAATGACACAATGTCCACAGTTTGAGAACACATTTATTGCAGTGATGACTCCAGTGGCCCCTCTACATCAACAAGACTGTTTTTATACACAAAGTGTAATTTTCTGAACAAAGCAAAACATTTGAGAAGACGCTTTGTCTGTCCTCTGTATATTCAGAAATCCAGCTGGACGGGTGCATTCTTCTTACATACAAGACACACACACACACACACATTTGGTTTTATCAGTTGTGCAAATATAGGAAAGGAAAGACTATAGTAATAATTAAAAGAAAGAAAAACACATACACACGCATACACAATCAATGAACCTAGTTCCAGTCAAGCAAGTCACTGGAGTAAAATATCTGAAAAACTCAAAGATTTAAAATACAAATTAGTTAATAAATAAATCATCTTACAGTAAATAATACTAACTAGAGATCACCCTGATGGGAATCGCACCAGCCATGACACATAGCCTCTGACTAAAGATCTGTGACGCCATCCTGCACAAATGTGATGAAATCTGACAAACACACAGCCAAACTACAACCCCAACGTGTCCAGGACTACATTTTGGCATGACACACTAGCTCAGACAGCAAGTTCAGAGAAAGACTTTCTTCCTGGGTATAACTGACTGAATTCACAACGCGTGAACTACATCACTGCAGACAGCCAGCTGTCTTTCAAGCATCTGTTTCTCCACTAAGTCTTCCACTCTGCCGACCTCCACCTCGTCCACCTCATCTATAAAGCTGGACCAATCCGTACTGCCGTCTGCTCGTTCCACAGGCTCTGACTGGCTGGAAGGGTGAACAGGGGCTGTTTCATCATGAGTGGTGGTCACACAGTTGCAGCTATCACAGATGCCGAAGCGTCTGAGTCCGGGTGAAACGCTAGAACCAGTGAAGTTTCGTCTGCAGCTCTTGCATGACACTGGCCAGTAGTGTCTGTGGACCTGTGGATGATCAAGACATGGAGGATGTGAATTCATCTGTTTGGACAATACCAACTTTTCCATCAGTGTAGATGAGAATAACAGCACAATATATATATATATTTTTTAAATTCCAGCAGTGGATAGTGCTAAACCTCAGACTACTAACAGATGCACTTATGGTGCCAATTTGAAACTCTACTCCACTATGACGCTTCATTCTCAAGTTATCACATTCACAAACTTGGGTGTCCACTCCAGCCACCTGCCTGCCCGGCAGGGTAACATCAGCTTTTTATGGCTGAGGGGTAAAAAATTAAAAAAAAAAATTTTTTTAAATACTGCACTAATGAAACTTACGTCACACAACGGTGAACAGTGAATGCAATTTCAGTTTTCACTGAATTTCTTTAAGTCACTTAATGAAATTTACTTCAAAATGTCATACTTGCACCTAATATTAAAACAATGTTTAGCATCAAATGTCCTTAAAGTACCTAAAGAAAAAAAATACTCATTATGAATCTGATACATGAACATAATCTTTTACAGTATCACTTTAATGTCGCAGTTGGAGACTATTTTTAATATTCATGTGACTTTAAAATATTACACTGCACAATGTATTAGTGTGGAATGATGTTTTAAAGTAGAAAAGCTTTAAAATGAGTACTATGGAGCACAATGTAAAATATTTCCATCCATAATACGGTGCATTGTAAGTTGGAAGCAGCATGACACAGATACTTTAATGAAGTCTTAGCATACAGAAGCTGTATTCTAGTATTGTATCAGGTCTCTGTCATTGAGACTCCTGTAGTAATTACTGACACATGACCAGTGTTGCTGTAATTGTTCAGTGCAAGAGGCCACAGGAATGCAACAAAAACTGAGATGTGTCTCTTCTCAGATAATATAAATGTTGTGTACAGATACACTTAATAAAAGAAAATCTAACCTGTTCATGCTAATAGTTTGGGTTATTCGAAAATTTATGAACTAAACTTGCATAAGGTTAACTCAGAATGAAGTCGACCTGCTTGCAGTGCATGAAATTCTTACACTAAGGGCGTGGCTGCGTAGGTGCTCCTGTCGTGTGAACCTCTTGCCACACATGGGGCAGGGGAATGGCCTCTCTCCTGTGTGGCAACGGATGTGCCTCTTCATGATCCCCTTCTGCTTGGCAGTGTATGGGCAGAAGGGGCACTTGTGGAGTTTCACTGGCACTACTAAGCCATCACCTGAAGGAGGAAAAACACAGCAACAATTCAAACCTACCCCTATCTATTCCGGTTGACAATTTACTAACATTGCTATATAGCTTTTTAATCGATTAAATGTCCTTGTATTTATTCTGCTAATTACCTGTGTCCTCTCCAAGCCAATCAGACTGGATCTCCATAATTGATGATCCTACAAATCCCAGACCTTCGTCCAGTCTGCTTCCTCCAGTGCTGCTACCCAGCCCTTGGGTGAAGCGCTGCCCTACTCTGTCCCCCAAAGAGTTGGGACCTTCACCTCTGGCCAGCGCCTCCATCAGCTGCCTAGCATTAAAGGATGAGCTGTATCCCAAGGGGGAGCGTTCGTTAGATGGACAGGGACTTGGGGGAAGCAGCCTGCTATGATGAGTATTGTGCAGAGGAGGCCCAGGATAGGATGTGATGACTTTGGTGTCTGGTGACTCCATAAGCTCTTCATCAGGGTCATATTCTATC
Organism: Pundamilia nyererei; assembly: GCF_000239375.1. NCBI lineage: Eukaryota > Metazoa > Chordata > Actinopteri > Cichliformes > Cichlidae > Pundamilia > Pundamilia nyererei. The sequence goes on from NW_005187431.1 coordinate 3,939,852, forward strand.
TTAGGGTTCACCAACTCTGGAGTCAGAGCAGAAGATGAGGATGATGAGAGATTAGTCTGATCCATATGTCCCTTCTGCCCTTCACTCCCAGGTGCAAACTCTTCCCGAGAGGGATAGGAGGTGTCCATATCCCTGGTAGCGCCTGGAGTGGTGGTGACAACAATGGACAAAGGTGTTCTACCTGATGTAACAGACTCCTGACCTAAACCTGACCCTCTATCCGCCTCTGAGACCTGTGAATGAGGCTCTGCAACCCCAGCACCACTGGAAATTGTTGCAGAAGGAGTGCCACTGTCTGCAGGACCCATTCCTCCATCCTCTGTCTGATTCTCTTTCTCCGTGTTTCTCTCCTTCTCCTTGCTGCAGATTTCCAAAGACGACCGGATGTACTCTTTGCAGAAGTTCACCAGATCCGTCATCTGCAGGTAGCTGGCTGCTGACATCACCTCGATGACATTGCTCCTGTTCAGAGCCAGGCGTCCAGAGTAGAGGAAGTCCAGAATAACAGAGAAGGCGTCAGCTGTCACAATGTCCAACGACGCTGTGCTGTAGCGCTGTCCGCTGTCCTGAAAAGAGATGTTTTCAAAAGATAGACAATGTTGAGCCAAATGTATCGGAAAACAAATGCTGGAACAGAAGATATTTAGAAAGTGGAACAGGGCTCCAGAGAAATACCGGTACATTTCAAATCATAGTTTTTACAAAACAGCTGAAGGTTTTCAAGATCTCCATTTTCCTGACTTCAAAAATGCTGTTACTCTACTTTCTAGGTCATAGAGCTACTCCCATATTACCCAACCAATGTCTCTTCACCGGCCCTCAGTAATGTTAAGTATCCAGTTAAAATTCTCATCCTTACCTATACAGCATTCACAGTCAGGCTCCCTTGTGGCCGACCTTCTTCATGTCATTCCCTTCAGTCAAAACAATTTAAAATTAATGTTTTTTGGGAGGTTTTCCCCCCACATCCACCGAAGGACACACTGTGACAGAGTACTTGAGGCTGTGACCTGACCTGTGTAACTCTGCCTGTATGCTGGGTGAGTTGTCATTTCTGTGGACTCTTAAAAATCTGTTTACGTGCGGATATTAGTAATATATTTATATCAGTTTTTCTTTTGTAAAATGCATAATTTGTCTTAATTTTTGTACTGCTTTTAACACAGATTTTTCTATTTGTAGCACTTAATGCATTATTTCTGTTGTTTAAATATGACCTCCCTTCATTTTGGAATTTTTACATTGCTTATGTATGTTTTCTGTGAAGCACTCTCTGCCTCTTGTTTGAGAAAAGAACAATATAAAAAAATACTGCTTGTCTGCAGTTTTTAGTTGTGACCTTGGCAAAACACAGTGCTGTGGAAAAAGTATTTGCCCCCTTCCCAATTTCAAATCTCAATTAGATAAAAAGAGAGTAAAAGCAAAATTGAGGTTTTTTTAAATTATGATTTAATTTATATAAAAAGGAAACAAAAGTCTTCCAAACTTTTCTGCGGGAATTTTAGCCCCTAGAATTGTTTTAATTCAGCCACATTGGAAGGTTTTCAAACCTGAACCACCTGGTGAAGGTCATGCCCTAGTGCCTCAATTGGATCCAGACTTTGGCTAGGCCACTCCAAAACCTTAAGTTGTTCATTTATTTTATTTATTTATTTGTGAGCCAGTCAGGTTTGTTTTTGATCATTGTCCTGTGGCATAACTCAAAAGTGCTTGAGCTTTAGGCCATGAATTGATTGCTTCATGATTTTCTGATAGGGAGCAGGTGCCAGCTCACTGTTCCATAAACTGCAGCAAGTCATCCAAACATTCAAGCAGCAAAGTAGCAAAGCCCTAGACCATCAAAACACCAACATCTATGACTATTGGTATGATGATCTTTTCATGAAATATTGTGTTTTAGTTTTATGCTAGATTTAACACAATTCAAACATTCCAAAAAAGTTTATGTTTTTATCCCGTCCACAAACTATTTTCTTAAAAGTCATCACAATGTTTTTTTGGAAAATGTGAGACAAAACTGTTATTTTCGGTCAGCAATAGTTTTTTTCCTTGGAACGCTCCCATGGATGGATAATGGCACTCACTGTGGTTCGTTGCGAGTCCCAAAGTCTTAGAAATGGCATCTGTTCTTGAGTTTCTCGAGATGATGTGTTGCTTTTTGAGAACTTTTAGCCTACTTCATTTTGTCAGACATCTTCTCTTTAAGTAATTTTTCAACTGAACAGGTCTGGCAGTAATCAGGCCTGGGTGTGAGCTTAATTTAACAAGTGGGGGCAATTACTTTTGTTTTTTTTAAACACAGGGCCAGGTAGAATGGATATAAAAAGTGTAGACACCCCTGTTGAAATGCCAGGTTTTCTATGATGTTAAAAAGAATTACTACAATACATCATTTTAAAATGTTCCCACCTTTAATGTTACCTAAACCTGTACAATTTAATTGAAAAAACAAATCTGAAAAATATTAAAAGTTAAAAACACATAATAAGCTGGTTGTATAAGTGAGCACACCCTTAAATCACTACTTTGGTGAAGCAAATTTTGATTTAATCACAGCATTTCGTCTTCTACACACCTACTATCAATAAAAGAGACTCCTCCTCTCCACTGCTGGAGGTTTCTTCCTGCTCATAGGGGATCATAAGATTGTTGGGGTTTTCTCTGTGTTGTTATTGTAGGGTCTACCTCACAATATAAAGCGCCTTGAGGTGACTGTTGTTGTGATTTGGCACTGTATAAATAAAACTGAATTGAACTGATTAAGCCCAAGTAAATTTAAGCTGTCCTAGTAGGAGTTTCCTGGTGGCATGGTGGTGGCAGTAACATGCTTTGGGGTTGCAGCTGGAACTGGGGCTTTAGTCAAGAAGGAGGGCCCCAAATCTTCAGGCATCTACTAGAAAGCTGAAGATAAAGGGGAATTTCACCTTTCAACATAACAATGATCCCAAGCCAATTCAAATGAACAAAAGAATGACCTCACCTGAAGAAAATTAAAGTCTGTAATGGCCCAGCCAGACATAAATCCAATGGAACAATCTGTGGTGTGATCTGAAGAGGGCTGTTCACAAGAGATACCCTAGCAATCTGACATATTTGAATACTTTTAAAAAGAAAGATGGGCAAATATTGCGAAGTCAAGATGTGCCATGCTAATAGTCTCCTACCCAAGGAGCCTGACTGCGTTCTTTAAAAAGTGCTTTGCCTAATTATTACTGTAGGGGTGTGCCCACTTATGCAAAAAGCTTTTTGTACATTTTTTTAATCATTATTATTTATATTTTCCTCCAAGATTTTTTTTTTGCTTTTCAGTTGAATTATGCAAGTTTAGGAAAAAGTTTAGGGAAAAGTGTAAGTCATTTATATCCACTGCAGGTTTGGAAAGCCTTTTCCCCCTTTCGACAAGCGGTATGTGAAAGAACACTCTGGGAAACAGCTGTCACAATAACACAACACACTAGACCTTGAAACTAACGATGAAACTGACTGTAATATATGCCAGTCCAATAATAAATACATTATTCTTGACCAAATTGTTGAATTTACGTCCAAGAAGCCACCTTAGTTTAGTCAGCTCTCCTTAACAAACACTCAGAGAAAACAATGGAATCCGTGCTTATGTCCTTACCTGTAGATAGTGAACGAGAAGAGCTCGAAAATAACCGCTTCCTGCAAACAAGACATTCCGATGCGCCTTGAAGACACGGCCTTCAACAAGGATGCTGCAGTCACAGAAGAAGTCACGCTTCCGTTGCTCATTGAGCTCGAACAGTAGTTTGGACAGATAGCAAGGCACTTCCATGGCTGAACTCCTGGGGGCTCTGCCAGGATGAGGGAACAGACGGGTAAACGGAGGTAAACAAGCACTTGTGATCATTAACTGTTGGAGGTGTGTTATTTACAATCGTATTACCACTTAATAGTCAACTCCGACAGAGTTGTATTACAAGCTTGACTTATACATCGTTTAAAATCTCCAGGTAAACAAACGTTAATGATTATAGACTTTAGTCCTAACGGTGAACAGTTAACTCAGCTAACACACACTGGGTCTGACAAACTGTAACCACTGACGCTTGACACTTTAAAAACACAACAAGGATAACGGAGTTTAAACACGCAAACATTAACTCAGACACACCTGAACTAACAAAAGTGGAATCACTTTTCTCTGCTTGCTTGCTAGCTAGTGTGTGTTGCTAACGCTGGGTAGCTAGTTGGCAGTACTTTTCCTAAAATAGCCGACTGACGAGACCAGCTGCTTTTTACAAAACCTGTGAAAAAACTGAAATAAAAAGGCGTGAAATACCGACTCACTTGTTTAATTACGCTGACCGTAACAACTCTTTTACAGTAGCACCGCTAGAAGCGAGGCTCTTTTGTCCCATATCCACGTTAGCCAACAACTTCCGCTTTCGGCCAAAGAAAAAAAAAAACAGTGACGTTTTTGTTTATCTGTCCAATCAGTGGCCAGTTCTGCGTCTGCTGTACTATTTTTACCTGGAGGAAGTTATGGTCAGATTGACAGATTTACATCTTGTTCTGTAAACTCGCCTCTGACTTCTTTGTGTAAAGGAATAAAACAACATGACTTGCAAAAATACCAGGAATATGTTAAGGAGTGAGATCACCAACTATGGCAAGTTTGACCCCAAGAAAAGGGATTTCTGTCTTCCATGTGCTCTTAATTCAGGATGCATATTTTACTTTATAGTAAATGATGATGCCATGCTTTTAATTATTAGAAAACGGATTTGTTAAGCTTCTGGACAAATACAGAAATAATCTAAAACGTTTTCGTAACACTGTCTGCACTGAACTTTTTTTTCCTTACTATATGGCAGTATTCATTAAAAACCAAACCAGCTGATTAATGCTTACAATTCAATTCTAGATGTCTCCAGGAGAGACTGTATATCAAAGATGGATGTGACCATCATGAGCACACCGTTAGTGTCTGGATTCGGCATTTTGAAGTCTCAGTATATTTTGGCCACAGCTGGCTAAAATAGCTAAATGATCAGCTCACCATCAGGTTTGGCTAGAAAACTGCACTCACAGATGGGTGCAAGTAAGGTCCAGCTAAGTGATTTGAGTTAGAAGTCAGCTTTTGGCTACAGCTGCCTGCCAGTCAAAGTGGCCACACCCCTGACTTTAAGTTTTAACATAATCCATTGGAGAGCCGTTTAACAAATTCATCCAGCACACAGCTGTTACAAAGCAGGAAACTATCCATAAAGAGCAAAACCGTTTTTTGTGATGATGATGATGATGATGGTAATGGTAATGATGTTTTGGAGGAAGAACCTCCAAGTGTCACCCTCCATCTCTTACCAAGTCCAGCATGCCGCTGTACAACCACAGGCGGCTCGCGCCTGCCCACATTGTCTGCTCAAGAATACTTGTTTATTTGCCTCCCATTTCGGAGAGAAAATAGATCCTTTTTTTTATTTTATTTTCAGACATAGCAAGAGTAAACAAGTAGTTCCTTTAGCGCTGCACCACACCCTCTCAGCACAATCCACAGCTCTTAGAAGTGTTTTTTACACTGATGGGTGCCGACTGGGCAACTTATTTGTTTCAGATATTTTCCCATGGCAAACAGAGTGAATACAAAGGCTTCGTGGTGGCCTGTGGAAACCACAGGGTAGGCGTACATGAGCCTAAGCACTCACCCCTTTTCTTTTTTTTTGAAAATGAAATTTATAGCACCTCATAAAAACTCTATTCATGCTTATAAGCACTAAATATAAACCAGTATAAAGCAGAAGGCTTTCACTCAGCTCTTGTAAACTTGACCTGATGGAGCGTTGTGTCCGGCTGCAGGCAAGTCCAGCTGTCAGTTGACCCGACAGGCACAGCCCTAACACGAGTCCATCCCAAAACAAAGCTAAAATGGGCCGAACACTGATGTTGCTCTGCTTATTGACCTTCTTCTGGTTGTGACTCAGGGAAACACAAGGCCTTTGTTTTTGTCATTTGTTGACTTCAGGGCAGGAAACTCCCTCTCTGCAGATCGTAGCCAAGCAATCACACTGGACTTTCTACAATACTGCCCTATCTGTGTGGCAGTTTAGCGCCGGTTTACACCCAGCAACTTCTTAGGAACAAATAACATTCATGATTCATGATTGGGTTTCTTGCCTGTCCCTGTGATTACAACGTCGTATGATGATTTACTGATTGAAAACCCAGACAAAAAGTAAATAGATGAAGTGATGGCTGTTATGTAAGGTTACATCCAGACTTGGGACCTCACTCATTGTGTGTGTTAGCCACTCTGAGACCCACGGCTGGCACAGAGGGCTCCAGCAGCACCCCTCTGGGTCCCTGTGGTCTGCGCCTCAGCACATAACAGCCACTTAGGCCGGCATTTTCCCAGGCTGAGACAACACACCATGGTGGCAGCGTGAGCCACAGAGAGGGCCTGATTAAAGAGTAGGGACAATGGAGGGAGAAAGAGACAGGGACCGTGGTGGCATTTTCCATCTCTGCCGCTGTCTCCTGGGGGGACCAAGTATGTGCCGTGAAACGTTTGAATTATCCCAGAATCTCTGGAATTCAGACTGAGGCACCACGGAGAGGACCCTCGACCGGGGATCAAAGAGCTTTGAGAGGAGTGCGGTGGACTCGTGGTGAAGTCGAGTGCATAGCGGAGTATGAATGTGTGTGTGCACGCGTGCTTGTGTGTTTCAGGAAACTAACTTGAAAAAGATTAGGAAAATGTTTGAATTTGAATCCCATGTTCTTTTATGGCTTCATGTATAAAGAAAAAAAAACATGTTTGACTTCTGAGTGATCACTGAGCAATGAAATGCAGGCATGTGGTGTGTGTTTCATCCCTTATGAGATCAGATAATGCAATCATAGCCAATCATTCGAAGTCTAATAGAGTGGGCGCCCCTCTTAGTCTGTGGTGGCAGTAAAGGAGGAAGAGAAAAGCGAGAGGGGGAAACCTCGTCCCTTTCTTTCTATCTCTCTCTGTAATTATCACTTAATGTTCTTTGGTAATCTGGAGACGTCTGTCTCTTTGCTTTGTCCTTTCTTCCCTCGCTGGAGAGGAAATGTATAAGTCTGAAATAAATCTGCTAGCCTTTTTATTATTGTATATTTAGCACCAGAACAGAGTAGTAAATGGAGCCAGCCCAGACCACAAGCTTCCGGTATCGCAGGGCCGCAGCGCTGGCTGTCTTTGCCACAGCCAAGTCCAGAGATCAAAGCCTTCTGCACCATATACAGCTAGCAAGGCGCTCTCAAGCAATGACCTCAAGCAAGTTTTCATGTCTGAGATAGACAGTGTTTGTTTGTGCCCAAGATACACGTGGAGTGTATAGAGTGAGTCTACTGTACAAGTATGCCTTTCAACATTTGTATGAGCATCTGTTACGGGCAGTTTTATGAATGTGTGCCTGTCCTTTGAATCCATATGTCTGTGTGGATGAGGAATTGTCTTGTGTTTGTTTGATTTCAAAG
>NW_005187431.1:3949564-3963966 GCF_000239375.1 Pundamilia nyererei
ACACACACACACACACACACACACACACACACTGTGATTCTATTTTTAAGAGACACGTGAAAAATTTGTACAAAGGAGAAAAAATGTGTTTAAAAAATGCCCGTTTGTAATAGATGAATTTGAAACATGTCTATAAGTGGTGCTTGAGCTGCCAGAAAGGTCAGGCGGTCACAACAGTTTTACTTGTGTTTATTTTTTAAAGTGAGATTATTTTTGTCTAATTTATTAGTTTTATGGAATGATGATTTGGCATCTGGGAAAAAAAGTGCTCAATCAAACCCACTTCAGTGTATCCTGTATTTCAGTTTTCTCAAAAAACAAAAAACAAAACACTACTGTACTGACACCAATAAAACCAACTCCCTCAAGGGGATGAGAATGATGGCTGTTATTGCCCACATCCTTCCTCCATCAGCGTCTTCTCTTCCTTTCGCGCACACTCACCATAATCCCCGTCTAAAAATGACCCAGCAGTGTGGTGGCGGCGAGTTCTTATGCTGGGTTTTCAGGGGTTTACGCTCGCTCTCCTGAGCTGCCATCGGAACAAGGTGTCGGCAGGTCGCCCCCCAGATAAGGCTGTAATCTGAGGTGTAAAGTTAAACGAGGGATTTGGGAAAGTGAGAGGCTGTCAAAGAGCAGCAGCACAGGGGTGTCTAACAGGGACGGGGAAAAGCGTGGCCTGGCTTTGTCTGAGAATCCAGTTTTATTTTCATCTCTGAGTGCAAAGCACAGCTTGGATTAATATACATATATGTAAATTCAATCAATCTCCTCCATAAATCTAAACGATGGGCAGCTTCCAAGTCAAAAGTCAGTAAAACTGAACTGAACTGAAGAAGCTTCTTGGATAAAAGTTTGAAACATCTCCAAGAAACTTAAAGAAGTCCAGTTGCTGTTCTTTCTAAGCTCCTTAGATTACCATGACCTGGACATGACTGAGAACCTACGCAGATTTAGTCAAACTTGTTTTACAGTGGCTAATATTAGCTGAGTCCTAAACACCCCCCTCTCCACACATACACTCATCAAAATCAGGCACAGTCACATGCATGGCTGAGGGGCACTGCGGATTAGCCTCGAACTCTTTCATTTTTCACTCCCCCCCCACACTCCGTTTTTTCTCTCTTCTCCTCCTTTCTCTGTGGCTCGTTAAAGATTGTGTCCTGTGTGTGATGTGGCAGAGGAGAGCAGTCAGAGTGAACTGATTACGGACGAGGGCCAACGTGCCTTTGAGTCATGGCACCGAGCAGCATTCTTCACGTGCTTAAAAATAGTAACAGTCGAGCTTTTTCAGGTTTGTTTTTCCTCACTGGATGACTTTGGGGCATCCTCTGTCAGACTGTAATCATAGCCAGATTCTCTCAACCCCCCCAACCCCCCGCCTTCAATTTTCTTTCACGTCGTTATTGGTGAGCTTGTTTAATCTTATGAAGAAAATTGGCTTAGCGTGGGAAAGGCGAGATTGTTTTGGGGATAGGTTTTCTTGTTTTAGAGTTGTGCACATTTTTTCTTCTTCTTCTTCTTCTTTTTTTTCAGTGCAGGAGGAAGAAAAAGTGCCAGCTTGTGCCAAACCCTCACGAAGCACAGATAAAAAGGAGTTGAGTGAGAGGGAGGCCGCAACACCACGACAAAGATATGGGCTGTCTAAGCAAAGAGCTTTACAAATGACGATCTCCAGGGGGAAACAGAGTGGGTGGGGTGGGGACAACATAAGGGAGAAGAGGAGGCGAAGAGGAGAAACAAATGTGGATGAATTGGTGGGAGGGGAAGGAAGATGGGTATGGTTGGTGGGGGTAGGGGGTGGTGCAACACAGTGCAGTGTGGAGGGATGGGGGGGGGTGGAGGGTGGTAGATGAGAGGGGAAACATTCCCCTTGCCCACATTAAAGACATAAAAAAGAAAACAAACAGAAAAACATGTCTGACATAAAGAGGCTGGTTTCCGCGGCGACAGCACAATGGCTGCCTGTGGCTCTCGGGGCCCTCGCCGTCCCGTCTGGGGCCCGGCACCAGCGAAAGTCACCGCAGTCACAGGGCCCATCAGCGTGTGTGTGTGCCTGTGTGTGTGAAACATGGTGAATGTCATCACAGGCCCAGTGCTGTGGGAACCGTCATGAAAGGGACCCCACTCGGAAGCCACAAAAGCTCCTTTCTGCTTCTTCTCTTCGGCTTTTAGCCTCTTTATTTATCTTTGCAAAGGGGGAGCCAGATGAGGAGGGAGGACTCTCGCGCCCTCTCCCTGTTCTCTCTCTGTGTCTCTCGCTCTCCGATAGACGGCACGACCCGTAGCCGCAGCCATTTTGCCCTACTGACACCTTAAATCACGGCAGCTACTATTTCAGTCATTCGCTCTGGCTGCGTCTTGCTGCGTTCCTTTGGTAGTTTATTCACAGCTCATCTTAGCTCAATCAGATCATAAAAACACAATGGGTTTCTTTGGAGACACCCTGTGGGCACAAACCTGGCGTTCCCAGGAATGCCTCATATATTCAGGTTATTTGGAGTGAATTGTGAAGACAGCCAGACAGCAAGTGCATCAGGTCCCAGCATTCCTTCTGTGTCTGAAAGGCAGATAAATCCCTCATGGGTCCGGCCCAGAGAGTGCCAAGCCAGTCTGATGCCAGTTCCCATGCCAATCCATTCCTGATCCCTGCGACAGAGCAGCCAGCCACAGTCGGACTATTATAAAGGCCTCATACCAATACGGAATCAACTGATTTTGAGGGCATGTGTCAATAGCGCTTGCATGCAGCAGGGCACCATGCAGGGCCCCTTTGACCACATTTGGCCTTTCACAGACTCACTACGGGGCTTCAAGACAGTAAATAAATATTTAACTTGCTTGATGGTTTGATGGTATATTATCATTTTAAGGACCACCTTCAATTTAAATAACATATTTGGAAACATATTTGTTTTCTTGTTGTTTATTTTCTTCTTTCTGTGAATAAGATGTTATATTATTATTATATTGTGAATGTGAAGGTGTCGTTTTTTTAGCTTGTTCTATTTGCAAGATTTACATTTTATTATTAATATTTTAACATACTAACACAGCACTCTTTTGATTTCCATACAGTTAATCAAATTTTCTAGAAAATCTGCATCGTTTCCAAATATTCACTTTTATTAGAAATTTAAAAAATGCATTAAAAAGACCCTCCTTCAGATTTATGATACATAGGATTTTACTTTCATGTCTCTTTTTTCAGCAGGTTTAGCTCCCTTTTTTTGTTTTTAAACTGGTGCATGTACATTACATTTTGACAAAAAAAAATTGTTGGTGTACTGTTAATGAAAGCAAACCATGCAGTGAGACGTATCAGTGATCAGTTATTTAGTTTCACTGAAAAATGCGGAGAAAAAAAGTCACAAACACAATACCCCGCTGAGCTTGTTCCATCTCACAGAGTTTCAAACAATAGCAGCAGTCATGCATCAGAAAGAATAATTGCAGCTGAGTGTTTGTGCCTTATAAATTGTGGGTATGTGCTGTCCACATTCGTGTCAGGGAGTTTCGTGTGTGCGCTAGCTTGTATGAATCAGTGCGTGGCCTCCCGCGCGTATGTGCGTGCGTGTCCTCATGTTCATATTTGAGTTGCGCATATGTGCGTGTGTATGCAAATTGTAAAAGTATGAGCTTGTTAATTTCAATAAGGGACTTTGCCTTGTTGTGGTTTGGTGGGATGGGAGGGAGAGTACTTGAAGTGGCCGACCAAGATCGCCAGAAATCTCCCAGAATTCCATCCAACCATCCAGTGCCAGCTCTCGTCTCCCTCTTATGTTGGCTTTACCGTTCCTTCCCACATGCCCCCACCATGAAACCATTTTCATAATTAATATATCTATTTAATCATTTATCTCCTTAATTACTTTCCATTTCTTTTCCCTTTTTTTTCTTTTCTTGTAACTTGCCTCATCTCGGAACAGCTGGGCGGTGTGGCCGGCAAACCAGAGCGATCTCTCTCTCTTGTTTTTAAAGAGACGTGCGATACAAATGGGAAAGTAAACCTTTGAAGAGAAGTAAAGAGTGGGTGATAAAAATAGCAATACGGAACACTGAAGGCTGACTTCATAGATGTCTTTTCATCTTTCTTTCCCCCCAGTTTTCTGATGCTGAAACGAAATCCAGATCTGAATTAGAGAATGATTAGTAATGAAAGGATATGTGAACTGGGTAGTGGGGGTTGTTTGCTGGGAGAGAAAAGGGATTTCTCCACTCTGTTAGTCCTGACTCATATCCACCACACTGCGAGCCCCCTGGTGATGGTCACACTGATTACTCACACTTGGCTATTGCAAACACACTCACTTGCACATGTTTTAAGTTATTCCACTACTTTACACATGCGACATGACAAAAATGATTGTAGGAAAGGCTCAATTGTCGTCACGCTGAGCAAGATGAAGCTGAAAAGAACATAAAGACTACTGGAAATCCATTTAAAAGATGACCAAATTAAAGTTTTAAAAACGACTTCACTTGCCCAACTAGTATACACAAAGACCTCGCACTCATTCATTGTCGCAGCCTATGTTTAAACTAACACACCCTTCCAGTCTGCCAGGCAGGAAGAGACACCCTCAGCTGGGCATTGTGTGCAAGAGGGCATGCCACTTGGCCTCTCTCAGTCTTTCACATACACATATGCACACACTGCTGGGTCACTTAGGCATCGCTCCTAACAACCGGCGCCTGGGTCTCATGTTTCCATGGCAATCTGCACCAGCAATCTTCCCACGGTGGCAGAGGAAACAAGTGCCGCGAGTGAGCTCTGTGTGTGTGAGTGTATAGAGAGTACTATCTTGTCCAGTGAAGAGCCCAGATGTTCAGACACTCAGTGGGGTGACTTCTCTCCTTGACCCTTCAGTACCTGCCCTCATCTCTGCACACACAGGCTGAATAAAAACGATTTGAATAAGCTGGGTTTATCTGTGCCTCACTTCTTATCTTGAAATACTTGAAGCTGTAATTTCAAAAAGATAGTGACAAATCTACATCTTGACATAGAATGCATATAAAAGATAGATGTATAATTAGTTGGATATTTAAATATATAAATGGTTACATATCCCAATATTTCTGGATAACTGTTTTAAAGCCTGTTTATGCTGTTCGACTGTTGCCAGAACCAATCATATTTAGATGAGAAAGTGGAATGCTGAGTCCTCAGATAGCGCTAGCAGCATCATTTGGCAAGATGGCATGTTTTTAGACCCACACATCTATATGTATAGTTTACATATACTGTATATAAATGATGGGCATAGCCTCTGGGTTCTGCAGTCTCTTTAATGGCCAGCAGGGGCAACTCTTTAAAAAGACTTCCAGTTACTCAATAACAGTTTCCTGGTAATTTTTGGGGTCCATTGCTAGTTTCAAGTCAGTGAAGGAAACATTGTTTTTGGCATACATTACTGTCTTCATTAGAGTAAAAAAAGGAAGATGGTACTCTGACCGTTGATTTCACAGTCAGATCCACCTAGTAACAGGATGGCAATACTAAAAAAAACTCAGCTAATGGGACACTAACTGATAGCTGATATCACAGTGGTTATATCTATCTTTTTATACAGTCTATGGTGGATTTCCAAATTGAAAAAAAAATCACTCACTCACTCTCTGAAATTTACAGCTTGTTACCAAAACCCTTTCCCACCAGATCCTTTCTGTAGCCTACTATTGCCTATTTTTATCGTTTCATAGCAATTTTTCATAAACGTCAACTATGAGTGTTAACTGATAGCTGAGCTGTGTGGTCAGTTATGGCTCCATAAAACAACCACAAAGCAATATGTCCATCTCTTCTACACAGTGATATGCTTTCTTTTAAAGTTTTCTAAAACTTTGTTGACATTATTTGTCGCACTGGAGATTGATGCTTGATAAAAGTGTTATTTTCAAAGGTGAACATAAATTATTGGCATTGCTTGTAAATCCCTGTAGTATACTCTTGTAATGATTTAGGTACTTTAGATGTCACCTTTTAAAACAAGAGCAAAAAACAGCCAACACTGTTAGTTAAACTGCTTAATTATTCCCATAAAATCTTTCTATACAAGTATAAAACTTTTCTATTTGTATCATTTATGGAGCTCAAAGGTCGGCGCTGGCTGCGTTTCATCTCTGCAGGCGTGTTTTCACTCTGTGCCGTTTCTCTCTCACAACACAAAATTGCTCAAGAACTCGAGTCAAAAGTGACTCGTGAGACTGTGCAAGTATCAGATGTTGTGCATCGCCTCTGTATGATGGAGTGCTTTCACAGTTCATAATTCCCACACTCCTCACCTCGCTCTCCCTCCTGTTGCCATTGTTCTATGGAACAGCATAATTAAAGGAGCAGAATGAGAAAGAAAGCAGGACAGAAGGAAGGAAGGAAGGAAAGCAGGATGAAATTGGAGGCTAATTGACAGAGGATGATTGAGCAAAGGGGTGGAAAGATGAGGCCGAGGGGGGTGCGGGAGAGAGGGAAGGAGGGTGAAAAGCCAGAGAAGGGCAGATTAAAGGGAGAGAGGAGGGACACGGAAAGGAGGCGGGGGAGCCAAAACTGGCAACCCTGCCCAAACTGCCAAAGTCCTGTTTTGTCATTGGGTGGCTGTGACAGAGCGAGCGAGCCAAGAGAGAAATAACAGTGAAAGAGAGAGAGAGACTATGATTGGATGCCAGTGATAGAGTACAAGACTAAAGCAGCTTGTGAATTTTCTTAGTTGTCATGGGCCCTTGGGGGTTGATCAAGTGGCACCACTGACTCACAGAGAGAGAGAGAAAAAAAGAAGACGCATGAAGAACCGACGACAGCGAAAACAACAAACACGAGTGACAAGAAGTAACTAAGGACAACAGAGCTCTTATAAGTAACCGTGCAAGAGAAGCAGAGAGTGACGGGCACGCAGGGTGAGTGCTTCATCCAGAGGGAGACTTCCTAAAGAGGCAGAGGCAGGAACCAACGAGATCATCCAGCCAGACCTGTCAGTCTCCTCGACCTTCTGTCATCAGTCGTCATCGCTCCAGCCAGTGAGGAAGGGGCAGAGAAATGAAGAGACCTCACGATTACAGCTCTCCGGACTCGGACACCGACGAGTTCATTGACGTGGGCCAAGAAGATAGCTACTGGTGAGCCTCCTTCAGTCACACCTGAGATTGTAACACGGTCCCTCCAGTCATGTTTGAAAAGAAAATTACATGGCGCACGGCTGTATTTAGCAAAGTTAAAGGCAAATTTGCCCCGAGCATGTTTTCCAGTCTGCTGCGCAGTAACGAGTTTAAAAGACTGTGGGAAAAGTTTGAGGTCCCACAAGGTTGTGTTTATAAAGCAATTACAGCAAAATAGAACTTCTTATTATTTAAAGATTCCTGCATTCAGGTACAAAGTTTTTTATTTTTATTTATTTTTTAAGTCTTGACACGGTTTAATTTGCATATTATAAATCTTTAAGCAAATTTAAAAACCACGTCAGTGATGTCAGTGTAAAAACTGACGTGTCAACGAAGTTTGAGGCTCAAATCAGCAAATTTCTCTTGTTCAGAAAAGCAGATTTATTATAGATTTATGTTAGATAGATAGGTAAGATATACAGTGTTCACTTTCTGTGTAAAACAGAAGCTTTACAGCGGTTGTTGCACATGTAAGTGTAGGGGTTAGTCGAAAAAGCTGCGTGCATGACCATCCATGTAAAACAAAAAAGGCCTGTCAACGCTGAAGTGTCAACACAGGAGATGAAAACATGAGCAGGAAGTCATTCACTCAGGAATATTCATTTATATATGTATGTATATTTATAAAAAATCTATTGATTTGAACCACAATGAGTGATTATAGTATTATGTCTTAAAATGAAATGTCTGCAGTTGATGTAGAAAATTTCTTCACATGAGAAACACAAGTGAAAGCTCGTGAGTTGGTTTTAATAAACAACTCTAAAATAGTTTTAATATTTTACGTCACATTAAATAAGAAAAAAGTGCATTTTCCCACATGAGTTTAGTGTTATTATTCCATGCAAACAGTGTGTTATTTAATTAGCAACTTCATGAAAGATCTCCTCGTCTATGTCAGACACACATTTTTGCTGCATTTCCAAGACTGCATTTTCAGGCATAGAAAAACTGCTTTTTCACAAACAAATGAGTTTTTCTCAGCTTTTATTATAAAGTTATAATCCCAACACTGAAATCTTGCTTTTGCACTGGAAAAATCCGATAAAAAATGTGAACTACACAGTTAAAACGGCTGGTTAAACGCTAAAATACTTCTGGAAGAGGAAAAAAATCTTCTAACCTTTGAATGCAAACGCGGCCTGCAGTGCCAAGGTGATTAAGTGCAGTCCACTGCATGTAACTTGTTCCATTGTTGTGGAAAATGCCCGATAAACAGTAAAATTACTCTGAACGCTGCACACTCTATTTTAAAGTCATTAAAGCGTTTTGCTTCTTAGATAAATTTGTCAAATTCCTTGACTTAGCATTAAAAGACATTTGGATTCAAAGCGCCAGTCATTAAAGTGTATTTGTAACAGTATACAAAAACTCATTCCCAGCAGTGCTGCTTACATCACAGGCGCTGAGCGAGCCAGTAACGCTAAAGACGGTTTAGATAAATTAAATTGCCATGTGACATGCAAACAGAAGACAGCGCTGCTTTTTCAAGTCAACCCCATCAAAGATTAACCTAAACAAAAACACACAGCTAAACTGGCAGCCCTCATGTTAAAATCTAATAGAAATAAGTCTCTAGCGGGGCAGTTTGGAGGGAACTGTGAGGCTCGGAGTCTCTTTCAGGCCTGTAAGATGAGAGTTCACAAACAAACACAATCCATATTGGATGACTGTACTCGGAGGAGCTCATGCTCCCATTGCAGCGTGCTGGAGCCCCATGTGAGCGCAAGCATCGCCTCGAGGCTATATAATCATCTTTTCTAAAAGTGCTTTTGCTCAGACGGAAAGGAGAACAGCATGTCATTTCACTGAGACTAATGTCCAGAAATGCATTAAAGTGAAAACAATCTCATCTTCCCTCCTCTCCCGGGCACTGCTCTTCTTTTCTGTGCCCAAAAAACAAATTAGATTGAAGGGAGTTGGTGTGCCATCCTGCCTCTGTGTCATATTAAGGAGGGTAATAATAACAATATGCAGGAAAATCAAATGATTTTTTTTTCTTTCTCCCTCTGTGTCCCTTCTTACTCATCTCGCTCTCTTGCTTCAACACTATCTTCGCGGTACAGCCCAGTCACTGGGTCCATGTCTCCAGGCAGCGCCTCGCAGATTCTGGCTCGAAAGAAGAGAAGAGGGGTGAGTGGATTAGGTCATTGGATGTTAGTCGGTTCTGTCTCTTTTTCAGTTAAGTCTGCAACTCAGTTTGCTTTTTTTTTCTTATGCAGATCATAGAGAAGAGGCGCAGAGACCGCATCAACCACAGCTTGTCAGAGCTCCGTAGACTGGTGCCCAGCGCTTTTGAAAAACAGGTAAGGAATGAATTTGAGATGATGATATTTTTTGTCATAGTTAGACAATAAAACTAAAAGACTAAGCAGCTTTCTGTCATCGTGCCACTGATCAGAATGTTGCTAATTTTCACTGCAGGGTTCATCAAAGTTAGAGAAAGCAGAGATTCTACAGATGACAGTGGACCACCTCAAACTGCTGCATGCCATGGGAGGAAAAGGTGACAATTTGGACTCTTGCTTGCTGCCCTATTCGGATTCTCCCAAACAGCCGTTCCACATAAAGCAGTGATTCATAATTATTTATTATCCTCCTCTTTAGAAAAGAGATTTTTACTGCCTCCCCCTGCATTTATTCGGCAAAGACTAAACTGAACTGTTTTTCCACCTCAGGATACTTTGATGCGAGGGCTCTGGCAGTCGACTACAGGACCCTGGGCTTCAGGGAATGCGTTGGAGAGGTGGTACGGTACCTCAGCTCACTTGACGGGGACTCCCCAGACCCTATAGGAGCTCGTCTGGTCTCCCACCTCTCTCACTGCGCGAGTGAGCTAGACCCTCTTCTCCTGCAGTCACCCCCAGCTTCCGCCCTGCCCTTCGCTCCTTGGCCATGGGCATCCTTCCCTCAAATCTCCCCTAACTCCCCAGCCTCCTCCTCCCCTCCTTTCCCCAGTGGGCGAAGGGATCTGGCCCTGCTAGGGAGCTACCCATCGCCCGCCTCCCTACGCCTCACCCCCCTGGCCGGGTGCCAGCAGGGTGCACCACAGCTCCTTGCACCTACAGCTCTTGCCACCGTCCACAGGGTGCCCTCCCTCGCAGCGTCTCCAGTCCTAGCCCCCTCCAGACCGCCACAGCCGTCTCCTCACAGCTCCAGCAGGGCCTCACCTCTACCTCTCTCAACCCCTTCCTCTTCCTCTCCTTCAACCTCCTCCTCTTCCACTTCCTCATCCTCCGCCCCTCCACAAGTCTCTTTCAGGCCCTTTGCACCTATGGGGTCTCCCACAGTCCAGCGCAGGGGCTTGAGCGGATCAGCCAAGGCGGCCCAAGGATGGGGGACTGAGATCGGTGCTTTTTGAGGGTCAGCTCTTTATTTGAGCGGACATGGACCTCCCATGTGCTCTATGTAGCAAATATTGGTTCCTTTGGAGAAAGAAGTATTCAACCTTTGATGATTGTTTCTGCTTCTAAAAAGCCATATCCGGTGATGGGTAAAGTTTCAGACGATCACAATCATATGTTACGGAACAAAGAGGGAATGTGAATGAGTAGCTCTGAATAAAGTCGTATTGTTGATTTTTGCTTGACAAATACACACAAAGAAGAGTGTCCACCAGAGCCATAATCACAGTAAAACACTCAACAGAGAGTGCGGTTGAGATTTTACTGATCCCAGAACTGTGATGTTTCTGTTTTTCCAAAACATTTATACTTTTGATCATGCTTTCTGAATGTTTGACAAAATTTCTATAAAGACCAAGTGCCTTTATCTCTTTGCTCAAGTTTTCTGTGTTTTTCTCCGATTATATCAGTAAATGCAAACATGTAACTGCAGATATGCCATCTGCTATCAATACAAATGGGAAAGGAATGGTTTAAAAAAAGAAAAGAAAAAAGACTGCATGTTAGGCGTTTATCCGTATATTAACTATGCCTGCAAACACTGCCTGCATGTTCCCCAGCCATAACCCACTTGGTATCTGAGCTGTTTCCAGTGACGGCTGATGGGAGCTGTGGTCTTGTGGCTGCAGAGGATAAACATGGTGGGAGATGGTGATGTTTTTGGGATGCCGCGGCGAGGCAAACAGGCCCATCACTTTGCCCTCTAATTGGCGGTCCCCTGTAATTAACTTTACCCTCGTATCAGTCTATGTATCTTCCTCTCCTCTGCTGTCTCTCTGCCATTCTTTCTCTCCAATCTTGCGGTACACCAGCGGATATCTTCTCTCCCTGTTTGTCTGCACCACTGTCTCCTCAACAATGGAGAGACAGAAAAGACGAGGGCGAAAAGGGAGGGATGGAGAGAGAGGAGAGACAGACTGAGAGAGGGGAAAACAAAAGGAAAAGATCTGAAGGGCTGTGGTTGAGTGACTGATTTGGTGTAGACGTTCAATAACAGGGTGGGAGGGAGGCAGGAGACAGGGTTACGGGGACTGCGAGGGTTTAAAAGGACAGGAAAAGAAGCAGTGTGAATCACAGAGAGTGGGCCAGCGTGTACGGGGTGCACGAGAAGCACCCGAAAGCTGATGAATGACACTTGCAACAAGCTTGTTTCTCAAAAACATCAGCATAATTGTGCCATGCTTCACCAAAACTGCTCTGCGGGGATGAGAGGGCAGAGAAGAGCCTTGTGTGTGTTTACTGCTGGGGAACGCTTTGATCTACTTCAGGATGCAATGTCTGTGGTCTGTGGTCCAAAAATGTGTGTGTTCCGCAAAGTGCATATTGTTTATTTGAGTGAGTGTGCTTTTGTGGGCTCGAGCCAGTCTCTTGCGCTTTCTTCTTTGTGTGTGTGTGTGTGTGTGTGTGCTTTGTTGAGTGTTTTGTTTATGCAGTGTGCATGGTCGTGTGTGTGTATGTGTTTGTGTAATGTGAGTATTCAGGGCTGGCGTCAGGACTGAACCGCGGTGACGGCGTGGCTCTCGTGCGATGCCGGCCGGCGGTCGGACCGACGGACAGTGTGGTGGTGGAATGTTTGTGGAGGGTGTACGCACACACATACACATATACACACACAGATACGCACTCAGGCATACAGACAACACACAACACAGACACACATAGGCTGGCTGGCACTATTCTAGCCCCTGCGTGGAGGAGCCAGAGTCACCACCACAGCTTCCAGGAAGGACAACCACAGTCACACTGTGCTGGGTTTCCCACGGGGGAGGGGAGAGAGTGAGGGTGGAGGGATGTGCAAGGAAGGAGGGAAGGAAACTTTGGAGAAAGAAGGAGGGAAATGCTGTGTGTATGTGAGTGTGCATGTAGGGCAACAGGACACGGTGCAAACTCAGTGAAGAAAAGAGGAGGGTTCAGCAAGCAGGAAGGATGGCCGAAACAAATCGGAGAGAGAACAAAGTAAACTCAGCCACATCAATGCATCACAGCTGATTTTTTTTTAATTACATGTCTATAGATATAATTTTCCAAGAATAGGAACATGGTTCATTTTTTGTTTGTCTGTGCCATAGACAGGGGAGTAAAAGCCAATCTTTCTAATGGCCAGCCTGCAGATGACATGCATGCATCACTATTGATTTTTTAAATTTTTATATAATTTTATATATATATAACTAAATATATGTGGCTAACATTAGCTTAGGCGACCCCAGCCCATTGTTACTTCTTAAGGATTTTGTGGGGCAGCTGTTGCACTCATTGAAATCAAATAAATCTGATTATCATGAACTCCAAGTGATAAATTCCTCCTGTCTCACCCCACATCTAATTTATCTGGGGTGAATAACTGCCTGTCAGCTAATGACGGACAAATACTATAAACAAAAGGCCCCAAAAACTCAACTTTAAATTTATCTAATGAACAGAAAATGAAATTTTTTGAAGGAAAATCAAACTGACAAGCGGACCGACTACAAACCAGCTGATAATGTAATAGCCATGTCCATCCTTACTATACAGTCTTTTTCCAGGCTAACCCTAACCCTCAAACCACTGCACCACCGTACTGTTCTCAGGCCCATGTTTTAAAGGTTTAAAGAAGCATTCGGATCCCCTGACGTTGTATAACACTATTACCCAATAGGGTTTACTTATTAGATAATGGTAGTGCTAGCATATAAATCTAACGTTAAAAAGATCACTGAAAATTAAAGTGATTAGCACATCCACTGGCAAGTAAATGTCCAAAGTCTATACTGAACACAGTATGAGCACCAGTGGTTTATGCAGTTAATTTAGTGACCTCTGCTGTCAAAACTACAAAGGTGCCAAAGCAAAGGAAGAACATGTAGGGACAAAGATTCATTTCCTTCTACCAAAACGTAATAAAACAAATAAACTGCACAATGCAAAAATTGATCATTTATAAACATATAACAACAAACATTTGTAAACAGTTAAAATTCATTAAAACAATGTTCATCCAGAATTGCCACCTTGCACGTATATTCTCTGTTCACGTCACTGTTTGTTCAGGATAGTGGACATTATATTTGTTGCATGAACTTTAAAACCACAATTTTAGCTGATTTTATATGAACATAGTGCTGTAAATTTAAAACAAGACGGGTACATTTACTAGAACAGAGAGAAATGTGTGTATCTGGGAGTATTTGACTGTTAACACTGTTAACGCTGAGTCCCGTCTGGACTGCAAATTTTCTCTTGAGATGTTAGGATGCCAGTAAACATGTTCTTTCTTCATCCATGGCGTAAAGTATTCACTTGAGGTTACAAACATCCGCCACAAGGTGGAAGCATTGCAAAGAGGAGTGGTTATTCTTTACAAATTTTGCCATCTTGGTCTATGGTTTGTGTCATGTTTATTTAAGCTGGAGGTGGGCTTGCTCTGCAATTATCAGGCAATATTTTAAAGAGGCCGGTGTATATGTTTATGTAGCTGTTGGTGTTAGAGATCATGTGGCTAGAGACTGCCATGTCCTCACATGTGTAGAGATATCCCATTATGATTTGGTGGTCTGGGCTTGGCATTAATTTGCTTTGTTTCTCCTTTGTTTTCTCGTTTCTTTTGTAGCCAGAGCCACTGCCAAATGCCCTGTACATATTTTCCATAGTATGTTTTTGCTTTTTTCTCCTTTCTGAATGTTCTCTGTATGTCATTAAACTGCTGTAAGAACCCCTTTTATTGTGTCTTGTGTGGCAACTAATTACCCGGGCAGAAGTTTTGGGAGCTTGTTGGGGCTGGAGCATGTACATGTGTGTTAATGCAAAACCATAATCCTCCCAGGAGCAGAGATTCCAGCAAATTCGCCCTAAACACAGAAC
>NW_005187431.1:3963986-3965433 GCF_000239375.1 Pundamilia nyererei
GCTTGTTGGGGCTGGAGCATGTACATGTGTGTTAATGCAAAACCATAATCCTCCCAGGAGCAGAGATTCCAGCAAATTCGCCCTAAACACAGAACGTACAATCCTTTGAGAAAACCCAAACAAAACATAAAACCCAAGAGTTCATTTTTAGATTGCAAAGGCCTCAGTTAACATTTTAAATGTTAAAGTTCATGTCAGCACAATCACAAAAAACTGAACAAGTGGCTTGTTTGGAAAGTTTACAGAGAAAAACTCTCATCTGACTAAAAAGAACATAGCAGCACATTTTAGGTTAGGTTAGCTGTGTTGCATCTAAACAAACAAAAATTTCTGGAACATTTTCCTTTTGGTCAGATGAGACTAAAGTGGACATATTTGTTTAATAAACATGTCAGACAGACAGCTCATGTTTGAAATGATTTATTTAGGTTCCACAAAAATCCCACTGAGAGCTGTGAAGTCTTTCACACATGTTACAAGTAGATCCCTGAGTCTATGGGCAGTTTTTAAGGGAGAAACCCGACACAACATTGGTGACTTTGATGACTTTGGGAGGAGCAGGGATGGTGATGACACGCTTCAGGTTGCAGCGACGCCTACAGTACAAAAATCCAACAGTTTAAATTAGAGACTGGAGATATAGTTGTCATCAGATTACAAAAAGTGTGAATACAACAGATTAATAAATGTGACGTGGTTTCTGGGTGCGACGTGAATTACTAGTTTAAAGTGTGCACAGAAGTATTCGTAATACTTCACCGATAACTGCGATCAAAGAAGGTTTCATCAGCGTAGGTGTAGAACTGGCAGTGAGGGTCCTCAGTGCATGTCTTCTGGCATGTGTCTGCATCATCCATCAGCTCATCGCGAATGTCAGAACCTTTGAAATCTACTCCTTCATAAGCCACTCTAGCCCAGTCTGTTAGTAGAAACACATGTCACTGTGCTGAAGGGATGGACACATAAAATATTCTTGTGCATAATTAAAGTGTCTTTAACAATATTACCTTTACAGAACAAAGCCCAAAAGATGATTGTCTCACATCCACATGTTGTATTAGAGGAAAATGACATAGATTTGGTTTGTCATCATGTCTGAAATACTAATTTTTACATTAACCCTCTCGAGGCAGGCGTTGCCGATTTGCAACAGTTAAAAACTAACAACCCGATTACCCCACATACATATTTCTGTTTTTTTTTTACTCAGAAGTACCACTGCAGGACGTGGTTGTGCATTAGCAACTAAAACTTAATTTGAGCCTGAGAGGGTTAAAAGTTATTTTCAACTTTTTCTCCCTAGGTTATGACAAATTGATATCTGTAACTCTACACTGCTCAAAAATGAAGCAAAAGAAACACTTTCAAAACAAATCAGATTTCAGTGATGTCAGATCTATACTTGTATGACCTCAAAATCCTCCTTAGTAGTTTGTTTGGCCCCTAG
>NW_005187431.1:3965732-3969900 GCF_000239375.1 Pundamilia nyererei
TGTAGAGCTATAATTCTGCACTTAAGTACAGTTTTATTACACTGCCTGTTAGACATGAGAGAAAAAGAAAAACACATAAGATATTTGTTTCACTCTCAGATAAGACGTTGTCTGAAACACAAACAACTACCTGCTATAAGTGAAGTAGGTGCAGCGCGGATGAGTTGAGCACAGAGTCTGACAGTGTTCAGGAGAGGCAGCAGGCAGAGACTCAATGTCACTTCCTGGGATGTCAGTGTTTGGAAAAAGCTTTCTCTGACATACTGAATATAAAAGAGGAAAGACATTTGTTTTGTTTGATATGCTTTTATATCCCCATGTGAAGCACTTTGTAATAGATTCTAGTCTTAAAAGGCCCATATAAATACATTTTACTTACTTACAATAGGAAAACACACAGGCAACAAACAGGAAGTGGGCCGAAAGCTACAACTAGGTCTATGTACCTTTGTCAAAGTGCTGAGTTTGGTTTGTTTTTTGGGAGAATCCAGATGTTACACCAGCTTTTCTTTCAATAACAGGAGTCCTTGGTACAGTCCAACTGAATTTTAGGTGACACTTATACCTTAAACAGAACAAGAAATCATATTCTCCTTTGCTGTTAGAGCGCGAAATATCATGGACAAACATGGACATGCAGTTTTAAAAAACAAGATGTGACGCAATAAAATGCAATAAGATGAACTTTGGGAAATGCAGAGGTGTAGGACAAATCTTTTGTGGTTAAACAATAAATAAATATGGAAACATGTTTAAAATAAATACACTATCCTAACTCAAATTTACCTGACTTTACTATTTAAGAAATTCTGTTTTACAAAAGTGAAGAACTGACACGCAGGGTCCTGAGTGCACACTCGCTGGCACTCCTTGTGGTCACCTGTGAACACGGACCTGTAGTCTCCCCCGATAAAGTCCATGTTTTGGTACAGCTCAGACAGGCAAGGTTCTGTTTCAAACAATAGAAACATGCATAAAGAAAGGTAAACTGGAGGTGAACATACTTCATGAATTGCTTAATTTTTAAAATGGTTTATTAATGGTTGTAAACCTACGTGGGCCTGGGCTGCAGGATTTTAGAGAAAAACCAGAAGTGACACCCTGTACTGGAGTCTGAACACTGGGCTCTCCTGAGGGAGTGGACTTTAGGTAGCAGTAGAAGTGCCTGCAGAGACCGACAAGTAGAAGGAGCCATAGTACAACCAATATAACACATATATAACAGATCCTGAAATAACATGACATACTGTGCTGCACCTTACAACCTGCCACTGCAAGCTGGACCTGGATAAGTACGTGTATATATTGCAACTCATTTGTGCCAGTCATACCTGTCATCATGGGTCCAATCAGCACGAATAAAGGTAAAGAAGAGGCAAGAGGGGTGCTGGGTGCACAGGAGCTGACAGTGGTTAACATCAGGGGAGTAGAGAAATGTTATGTCATTTCCCGGGAAATCCATGTTCAACAGAGTATTTGGATTACATGCTGAAGAACAGAAAAGGGAAATATTTAAGGAAACATTTACATGTACAAAGACGTTGTTCATATATCACAAACATTTAACCACACAAAAGTGCCAAAAAAAGCATAATGGTACATGAACAGGTAGTTGCATACGTTTAGCCCTGTCATAACAATATATTGCATAGTGCATCATACCTTGACATAAAGAAGAGCTGAGGAGGGAGAGAAGACCAACGAAGATCAAATGTGTTATCATCTTTAACGTTTAACATCAGAGGAAATGAAACTCATCAAACACGACTACATTTAACGAAAAGGCTGTGCAAATAGAAAATGGTCCTTTGAGCCATCCAAAGGGCAATTTTGCAATCGGATCTATTTGCACAGCCAATCTCTGGCACAGTCAATAACCTGCCCTACAACTAGAGTTTAGATAACTTTATGTTGGCATTTACCAAAGTGAAAATTTATCATGTGCTTTGATTATTGTGTCTAGCTTTGGTTGTTGCCATATTCCATAAATGAAGCTGGCCTCCCATGTGTACAGGCTGATTTTGGGTTCATACTGAAAAACAACGTGTATGAATGTTTAAGTAGCAAACGGCAGAATTTAGTTTATTGCTCTTTACTTTCAGACACTGACTTTTCCAAATGCAAAGAACAACCAACAAACTGAAATGCAATCACAGATACTAACAGGATCAGTGCCCGATGAACGAAGTGAATCCATCAGCAGAGGGCAGTGATGTTGTACTCTTATCATTATATAATCCTGTTGAACGATACAAAGGACTCCAACTGTAGAAAGACAGACTGGTGTTATGTCTGGAGATTCCCACACAAAGAAATGTTAACATAGGTGGTTAATGTCATAGTCCTACCCGCAAGAAACCTTGCATGTTTTGCTGTTATGTGTCTTGCACAGTTTAAGGTTTTTCTGCCTTTTTGTGTCAGAATTTAAACATCTTTATGTTTGAAAACAGTTGATAACATTATCAGAAAGGAAACACTCAGGAAACAATGACATACAAGAGTATAACAGAATAACCAACAAAGCACTAAAATGAATGTAAAAGAGTTTTGACTCAGTAGCTTGGAGCACCACAGTCTCACCTCCTTTCCTATTTCTCAGTTTGCACACACTTATTTGTCTCCTTGTCTTCTCTCCTTGGCTCTTAGTCCTTCCTACCCAACATGTGAACGAAGGCCACTTGGGGAGCGTGGAACAGCTGCATCATAAATTGTTTCATTAAAGCCCAACTACTGCCGTGTAATGCTGTCAAATGTAACAGTGCTCCTCAGTTTTTCTTTGATATTCAGGGCTACATGTAATTACAATTGCAACATGGCTCATACAGTGATAAGATATTATTCCAGTTTTGTTTTGTTTTGTTTTTTGATCACCCACACACAGTGGGTCGAACATCTGGAATGAGTAAAACAGCTTGTGTACACAAAGGACTAGCTGCTTAGAAAAGCTAAAAAGAGAGGAAGGCTGCTTTGTGCAGAGGAATGCAGTGCAGTAACTGAAAGTGACCTCACAGCTAATCTGCAGCTGATTAGCTCTTCCTTTGATATTAATTTACCAACATTAATTTTTTTTGCATTATTTTTTTTCCATCTGTATTCGACATCTTAGAATAGATTTTTGAACAGGTTTATGATTCAATCCTGTCACTGGTGGTTTTCGAGTGCTCCGGCTGGTAGTAGCCTTCAATCTCAGGTGTGGTCAGTGAAAGTTGCTCCCACTTATTTTACATGCGGATTTGATCCTTTGTTTGGTGTTTTGGTTTGTTGATGGTAATTGTTTGCCTCCTGTTGGTCCCATCTTTCTTTCTTGCCTTGGTTAGAATTTTGAAAACTCACATTTGCTTGCCACGGCTTTTTAGATAGAAATTGCCGCAGTGACATGTTAGAGGGAAACATTGGGATCATGTGTCCTTCCTTTATATACAAATGATAACCCACTGGCGCCAGTGCCGACCTCTCAATGCATGTAGACATTAAGAGTTCTCGGGAGGGGCCATGCTGACACCTGCTGCTTTCTGGCAGGAAGCACCATGCCCTCCCGTGTTTTAAATGCACTCTAGAACAACACGTGGCAACACTACACATGAGCGGAGGGAGGGAGGTATGGGGTCTTCCGACATCCCGTTCTCTGTTAGCCATCGGGGCAGAGGGGCTGGACGGAGGTGTTGGCCTCCAATTGGGATCTGGGATGCAGGGGGCGGCCTGCGTGTCTCCACCCCGGGGGAAAGGGTAACATCTGGACCTGGACCTGAGGTAGAGAGTATGTTTGGGGAGCGTGATTGTGTGTACAATGTCCATTTGTGTCTGTCTTTACGTTGTGTGAGTGCTGAGTATTTGTATATGTGTGCATAAGGGTAGGAATGCACGTTTGTGTCTGCGTGTGCCTGTTTGTCTGTTTCTATATGTCAGGTCGGATCTCAGACTCCACCTCTCTGGCAACATCTCAGGACTATCTCCCCTCACCACACTCCCTGCTGGTGGCCAATGGCCTCAGGTGTCAGTGTGTTGGTGGCGCCCGTGGCTCGGTCGGGCCTCTTTGGGGATGTGGGGGGCCCTCAGGCCTTCGGCCTCTGGGCCTGTGGCTTTGGCACAGCTCGCTGCGGGCAGAGCCTGCGGGCACACCACTGCAGCCCCTTCTGGCTTCTGCTCAGTGGCTGCTGGGTGACCTCTC
>NW_005187431.1:3970713-3971478 GCF_000239375.1 Pundamilia nyererei
TTTTTTTTCTTTTTAAGTGTCCTTTCTCACTGTCCCTCTTCCCCTCTGTGTTTTGTTCCTTCATCTTTCTTTCTCCCTTTCCTATCCCCCAGTCATGTCTGTCCCATCTGTGACAACTGAAAATTAAATAAAATTAAATAAAATTAAATGAAATAAAATAAAATAAAATAAAATAAAATAAAATAAAATAAAATAAAATAAAATAAATAATAATAGCAAAGGTCGATCAAATGGACCAAAACAGCAAGGCCGTGATGATCCACTTGGCAAAGTAAATCCATTAGGTATCTTTGTTGCCTTTCAGACATCAATTCTGACGGCTAAAAAACCATATGGGACAGGCAAAAAATAAACAAATAAATAAAATAAATAAATGATAACCCATGCTGACCGTGTCTCAGTCATATATGTGCACACATATAGATACCTCCAAAAACAATTTTTAACAGTGAAACTTGACACAGCATTGGTGGCTTTGGTAACTTTAGGATGAGCAGGCAATATAACAACACAAAATTAACAACATTGCGAATTAGACACCAGAAGTACAGCTGTCATCAAATTACAAAAAGTGTGGCTTTAACAGATTAATAAACATAACATGTTTTCTGGATTTAACCTGAATTACTAGTTTTCTTTTAAAAATCAAAAATATATGTATTTAAACAATTGTGCATGTAAGCAACCACTTTTGAACATTATCTGTCCACACACTGCAAATTCTGAAATGTAGTCCTTCACGAGCCACCGTAGCCTAGTCTGTTG
>NW_005187431.1:3972679-3974265 GCF_000239375.1 Pundamilia nyererei
TGTTATGTTGGGATAGTATGAAACTATGAAATGATACGTGACTATCTAAGACCTTTTATGTAAGTTAAAGGATTTTAAAATTCATTCTCAATTTAACAGAAAACCAAGAGAAGCTGACGGAATAGATATATGTTCTCTTATTGTAGTCCCAGCTAATGTCTTCAAAACATTCTTGGAGTTTAACTAACTGGACTGCATCATATGGCTTCATAGGTAAATAAAGCTGGTAAAATGTATATTATGCCATCTGACAATAGTGCCTAAATGAAGCCTGGATAATAGGAATAGAAATGGTCCTGGCATAGAACCCTGTGGAACCCCATAATCAGCCTCAGCGTCTGAAGAATACTCGCCATTATGGCAACACCCCAAAAAACACAGAAAGCTCATGAGCTCCTTGTTCAGGGAAAACAAACATTGTTCAGGGGAAAAGGTTTTAAAACCGGTTCAACAGGTGAAACCACTCCAACCTCCCAGACAAACAGGGCAGTGGATAAGACATTTCACACAGTTTTGGTGATCACATTCCTCTTTAACCAAGTCCAAAAGATGCACATCTGTAAATGGCTCTAAATGTTTTGGAACTCAAATGCCATCATTTGTGATGGGGGTCTCCTCTGTACCTGGTTTGAAACTTGCTGGCTCATAAGAGAC
Organism: Pundamilia nyererei; assembly: GCF_000239375.1. Taxonomy (NCBI): domain Eukaryota; kingdom Metazoa; phylum Chordata; class Actinopteri; order Cichliformes; family Cichlidae; genus Pundamilia; species Pundamilia nyererei. The sequence goes on from NW_005187431.1 coordinate 3,973,334, forward strand.
ACATTAAAAAGAGGAAAAGGAAACAACTCCCTTTTAGGTCAACCGAGTATTTATGGGCCCTGAATTTTCTGAACTACACCTTGATAGAATTGATAGTCTATAACCAAACCTGGAGAAAATACTCACTCTCCCAGTAAATATTCTCTTTAGCAAAATCCCCATGATGAACCCAATAAATCAAGTTGCTCTTAATTTGAGATCTTTGCTTGTTCTTTGCTTGAGTCCATTATGAAAAGAAATATTTACAATCTGAATAAAAATTATTCAGAAACAATTATTTAGCTGAGTCTAGTGAGCTGTCTCTCTTTCTCTACAGAAGTTGCAGGAAGGATCATGTCAGTTTTCTTGAAAAGTGCATCCAAACATAAAATCTGCAGTGAAAAGTGTGAAAACCTAAAATAAACTCTAATAGGTCTTTAGTGGTCAATAATATGATTTTAATAAAGCAGACAAAACTGAAACTTTTTTTATTGCTGTTTGTTCACATCACAATGAGAATCAGACAGTTTCAGAAACAAATGATGTTAAAAAATATGAAAGGATAGAGCAGTATACATGAAAAACACAACAGGAAACGTTAGCTGGTTAACCAAAGAGCATCTGAATCTCAGATGTCTTTAAGTATGTCCTGTCCTGGTGTCTCCTTCCAAGTAGGAGGCCAGGTGGCTTTGATGCTGGGTCTGTTCATCAGATTTTTATAGTATTCTGTCAGTTTTGGGTACCGCTCTTCAGAAAGCCTGCAGGAAAGAAAAAAGCTGGAGTGAGGTCATTGCTATTTTTATTCCATCCAATCATCTAGCCAGGCTGCTAAGAGATGTTTCTGGTCATTTAGTCCACTTACCCAAAGCGGTAGAGATAAGCAATGGCTGGAAAAACAATCACATCGGCCAGGGAAAAGTTCTTTCCTGCCAGGAAACCGCCTGATGTCTAAA